>NW_015662288.1:361856-373301 GCF_001515625.1 Sinocyclocheilus rhinocerous | reverse complement strand
GTCTTCAAAGACAATCAAAACATCCAGTGGGTTCCCTCGTGACATTTCCTCTTCCTCCTCAGCAGCAATGATGGGGACTGCTGCCTTCTGCTCCTGCTCAGGCTCCTTTTTCTAAATGCATTTAAAAAAAGTGTTAGTATATGTCACAACAAATCATAAAATTAACCCTTGTGTGGAAAGACATTTAAATTTCCATAAATGAAAATAAAGGTGTGAAGGATCAGAGTGGTGTTTATTCAGTAGGACCTGTGCCCATTTAAAACCCTGTAGTACTTTTCAAAAACTTATAGTAATTTTCACAACATGTCTTCCTGAGCTGTCGGTCAACTGGATTTAATTGGGAAAACATTTCAGGGGTGTTTCAGCTGAATGTTCTTGAGTTTGAATAGAATTTTTATGAATAAAACCTCCAAATAAATATAATTTAATAAATATAAATAATAAATCAACACACCTTTATACAAACCCAAAGCAACTTTAAGATAAGTGCAAGTGGAAATATAACACAAAAGACCTTTTTTGTAATCCATATTAAGAAAGTCTACTATAACTAGAACTTTCAAGACCCAACTCGTATTCTTCTGAAACATAATGACTGAATCAAAGACAAACTGAAATTGAATATGTTATTCATTCTGCCAATACCAAAAATGAAGAAATGTACTTTAAAAAAACTTTCAGAAAGTGATGGTTTACATCTCGCATAACACTAAAACCCATAAATTAAATCAATGTGAATTCTACTTACTTCACTTTAGGCCCATAGTATTGCAGCCATCTTGTTGCCTTTGACATCCCAGCATTCCTCGCTGCCTTTGCTCTGAAAACATTGATTTCAAAAACATATGCAAGTATGAGTTTCAAATTTAAAAACGCGAGGAGCAAATATCAGTCTGAAATGGTAAATAACGTTAGCAAAACAGCCATCATAAATGCTCCTCGAGCCGCTTTGTTTTTTCAGCTTTATTTCTCCATACAATTTATAATGATATGTTATAATAATGCAATGATATAATATTAATGCAGAGTGAGTGAACTTCAGTTTTTGGCCATGCAATATAGACAGTGTTTACTTGACTGTACACTTTATAATGCATTCGCTTTTATTTATTTGTGTTATTACTTTCTGAAAACACTGTATGTCCAAGTAATGAAGTGAATTCCAAGCATGAAGAAGTAAACTTAAAATTTACTCAAAAATGTGACTTAAAATATACTACAACTTCAGGTTATTTAATAATGTACTTTGAAAGTATGCTTTCAATGCATTGTTACAATGATCATTTTCAGCACACAGTTAAAAAATATTCATAAAATATATTTAAGTAAAGTGCAAATAAATATAAAAAATAAACAGAACTTTCAATTCAAGTTTTTTTGTAAAATATATTTTTTTGAAAATATACTAAATTGCAATTGTTTTAAAGTGTGTTAAAAGTTGTATTGTGAAAATAGACAAAAGCATGATGCTAATATACTTTTTATATATTTAAAGATTTTTTGTTAGTATATTTGCAATGTACTATTAAAACAGGTAATATATTACAAATACAATAAAGTATACTTTTTTTTCACTAGGGTTGGCCAAGCAGCTAAATCAGCCATGACCAACAAATTACATTAGTCTGGTTAAAGGTAATCTTTTCAGCAAGGTAAAGCAAGAATCAAATGGAATAGACTAAAAACAAATGGTGGTAGAAAAGAGGAATGATTAGTGATGCTCCGAAATTTTGGCAACCACAAATATTTGGCCAAACTAGTTTTGGAGGTCCAAAAACATGACCAAAACAATGCGTTTAATTGACACTTCTCCAAAGATGCATTTTGACCATGTCAGTGTCTTCATGCACATAATATACAGTAGATAAGCTACATGAGCTACAGCTGCAATATGTAAAATTTGTTAGGCTGAAATATGTTTTGGTAAAAAAAAAATTTCAGTGCATCACTAGGAACGAGGTAGGGATAAATGGAGGGATCGTTCTTCAAAGGCTCTTACAAGTTCAAGTGACCCCCATGGTGCAGAAGCAAGCTGACCGTACTGATTGCAATCAATACTAGGAATATCTTCTTCTGAGACATCTCCAGGTTCTTTCACTGCAAAAGAGAAGAATGGGACTTTACAAAGGTGTACATTACTCATACATTTAACATGTATCCAGAACACCAAGTATACCCTCTGCAGCAACATAAACAACAAATTCATGAGCACAAAAATGCACTGATTATGCAAACCATTGGTTTGGTTGACAGTGTTTTCTTTCAAGCTGGATCTCCAATTGCAAAATGCCTTTTTTAATGTTTTGGGTCATTCAAACACACACGTTCAGAGACAAAGACAACAAGCAAACCTAGAACAAGGACAGGACAGGTGTCACGTATTAGCATTCGGACAGTGTTGCCTGTCTAACGCTAACAAAGTCTTGGATATCTTCCATATGAGTCAGGGCCACCTCTTCCCTCGGCTTCTAATTACAGTTATCTCATCTCGCGTTCCCTTTCTCTCTCACCGTATCGAATGGCACTTCTTCACAACCTGCCTTTACTTCCCCTGATCAAACCCTGATACTACTGTAGTTTAATTAGCATTAGCATTACAAAAAGGGTAAGCCATTTCGCTCTCAATGCCATTCAAAAAGAGCCAAGACAATTAAATGACATGACTTCCATTTTAAGCACAAGCGCCACTGCAGAAATGCTAGTCCAAGATTAGCAATACAAACCACTGACAAATATCATGGAAACACTGCTTCTGGTTTTATGATTTTATAGCAGTCTGGACTGTTTGCAGATTTTACAGCAGTACAATTGACATTTAAATGGTTGCTACACAAAAATCACAGTTTGGATGGTAAAGCAGTGTACATTGAGCAAAAAAGTGAATGCATTACAGTGACTGTTTTCTATGACCAATATAAGGAAATTTGTTTTCCTGAAGGCAAATTCAAGTTTTAAATGCAGATGCAAATGAATACTGCAGGTCAGAGTTCAACACCGACTGGCTGTCTGGGCTTCTTTTTCCGATGGTAATATAAACCATCACCTACAGCATGAGTGCATGGTCCCTTAGAGGACTGGTACTGGACCAATCAGTGTCATGTATCAGTACATGAAAAAGCTCATAGGAAAAGGCTCTAAAGACACATCAAGTAATTAATAGTGAGGTTTGTTAAGGCATAATTAATATTCCTCATACTTTAAATTAGGGATTTGTACCAATCCTTTAAACCTGTTAAATTTTGGTGCTACAGGAACAAATGATACTTCAAGCCGTGCAGCTTGAGAAGAGATGTGCTATTAAAACTTCAAATTACTTGAGTGCCTTGAAGAAGCTCTTATTTTGGCTAGTGAGTCTCACAGTTAGATGCAGCTCATTTCCCGCTCTTTAATTAAACTGCGCGTGTTTCTAATGATCCAGAAAGATCTGGTAGCTAGGGCTGGGTATTGAGTTCGATACTTCTTAGGCACCGACCGAATTGCCTCAATACCATCGAGTATCGAAAAACGTCTCGTCGTTCGGTACCAAATTTCGATACCTTAGGGGTTAATCTCATCAACGTCAGTGAGCCAATAAGTCTGCAGCACTAGGTGTGTTGGACTAGAAGCGGAGCAGATCGATCAGTGTTTGACATCCGCGAGAGCGATTCGAAAGCGTACGGAGCAGTCTGCTCTCTATAGCTCTCGTCAGGGCTCCAAACAAAAAAAAATCGAGTAAGGAGCCTTTGGCTCCTATAAGAAAACATTTTAGGCGCCAAATTATTTTTTTAGGTGCCACAGAATAAACGTGTTTTATTTATTTTATTATTATTTTTTAACATTTCAGTCATACTTTCATGTGATTATGTCTCATCTTTTCTTGAAATTATCAGCATTTTAATCGATCTTGTAGATGACCTGGGAACTAAGTTTCAGTTAAAGTGGGAATTAAACATCTTTTCCAACTTGAAATATATAGTCACAAAGAATTGTTCATTGTTCAATATACACACAGCTGACAGCTTTACCTGTTGTAGTTTGTTCAAGTTGTGCACGAAATAGACTCTGCTTTTCCACACTTTTACTTGCACGTCTCCGTCATTTCGATCTCTCTCGCGCTGCACAACTGGAGCTGCGTTTATCAGGTGTGTGTCAGCGCTGCTGTGCTGCAGAGAGGACTGTTTGAAACTTTTTTACACTAAAACTTTGATGCGCATCGTCTCAGTTTAATACGTGAACATAGCAAATGATGCGATCGCAAAACAATCAGGAAAAAAGGCAATACATGCAAATTTTTAAGTCATAACGTAAATATATATAGTCGCCAGTGGCGACCTCAGCAAAAACTTCACTCGCAAATTAATATTTTTGGTCGCAAATGCGACCATTTTAGTCGCAGTCTGGAGCCCAGTCTCGTGGTACTGTAATACACCGATCGGTCTGCACAGTCGGTTCACGTCACCGGTTACACTCAGAGATGTGGCTCACACGTGAGGCTGTAGTGTGAATGCATCCCAGCCACCTTAGATGTAAGGCTATATTTACACTGGTGCATTTTTGTTTTAAAATGAAAATGATCCTCGTCATACTGGTATTTCCACTGCATTTCAAGCCGGCTTTTCACCATCTCTGACAAACGACAGACCGGAAGTCATTCATTTCCAATGGAGAGTAGTGCGGGAGCTGCGTGGAGTTCCGATCATATGCAGATGTCCGTTCATACTACACGACCAAAAACGCGTGTTACATGACCATTCATGCACACTGTAGCATCATGCCACATGAGACAATAAATAAGATTTATATTCTGCTTTTACTCAAAACTCACTTTAAACTAGGGCTGCACGATAAATATCGCACGATATTTAATGCGCATCTCGTCAGTAAAAGCCCCCTTAGATGTAAGGCTACATTTACACTGGTGCGTTTATATTTTAAAATGAAAATGATCCTCGTCATACTGGTATTTCCACTGCATTTCAAGCCGGCTTTTCACCATCTCTGACAAACGACAGACCGGAAGTCATTCATTTCCAATGGAGAGTAGTGCGGGAGCTGCGTGGAGTTCCGATCATATGCAGATGTCCGTTCATACTACACGACCAAAAACGCGTGTTACATGACCATTCATGCACACTGTAGCATCATGCCACATGAGACAATAAATAAGATTTATATTCTGCTTTTACTCAAAACTCACTTTAAACTAGGGCTGCACGATAAATATCGCACGATATTTAATGCGCATCTCGTCAGTAAAGTCGGTTCTGTAATCAGCGGTAAATCTCTACACGTGCGTGCTTTCACGTGGAGCAGCATTTACTACACAGAGCCGTTGTTCACAGACAAGCTGCGCAAAACATGATCGTGGTTTTGCGCAGCTTGTCTGTATCATGCAGCCCTACTTTAAACCACCATTGAGTGTTTGTAATAATTTCCGACAAGCTGAAAAATAAAACCAAAGTTTTTTTTAGATAATGTAACCTTGTTAAAATTGATTTCATAAAATTGGTATCGAAAAAAGTATCGTTCAGGAACCAATATTGAAGTCAAGGTATCAGTATCTATATCGAAAATTTTTGAACGATATCCAGCCCAACTGGTAGCACATGAGAGCTGCTCAGATTATGTACATGGAGGGAAGGTTTGGTAAAGGTATTGTGCATTTTCTGTGCAAGAAGAAAGACTAAATTAGAGGCAGAGGAAGACACGAATCACCCACGCAACCGTCCACCTACCTACACGCACTCAAGTATGCAACACCACAGTGCGAGATAAGACATTACATTATAAATGCCCACACAGCAAAATCCCCGGTTTCAAATTAACACTGCTGGATGTCTATATGTGTCCACACTACAAAGTGTTTAAAGTAACACTAAAGCGGTTTTGAAGTGAATGAGATAATTAAGTTATTAAATAAGTGATGATTGAGCATTAGTTATGAACACCTGCTGTTAACAAGCACAATCACTGAAGAGAAACAACAAGAACAGAAAAAAGAGAAACACAACAACTACAACTGACTTCCAGTCACAGCCTTAGATGAAATAAAAGTCTCTCAAGATCTCAGCAGAGGATGATTAAACAACTCCACAAACAGCTTTACCAACTTCACTCATTACTAACCAGTTTGACTTTATTTCTGTCATACAAAAGTTCTTATTGAGAATTAAGAGAGGTTTATTTTCATACTTTATTGAATTTAATTTAAAGGTTGCCATCATTGCGATCAGTGTTTGCTTTAGTTGGGCTCTTCACCCTTGACTTTATAATATTAATATTTCTCTGGCTGCTGTAATTCTGTGTTTACAAAACACATTATTATCGCAAAGAAAACCAGGAGAACATGTGATCAGGTGATGTTGGATGCTTGATGATGACAAAATAATCATGTAGTGGCTTGATTCACTGATTGTTACATTTTACATTGTTGACTATAGTAGCCCTTTGTTTGTTTTTGACCATGTGAACAGTTTTATAAAGACGTTGTACACAAGAAGTTTTTATTTACAGCACACATAGACATGAAGAATCTGCACATGAATCTTAACAATGGTGAAAATCAACAAAATATTCAGATAAACAGATTTTTGAACATTACAAAACAAGCTACTAAAACGTCACAACAAAAAAATAGCCAAATTTAAAGCAAATAGTAGGAATAAAAGAAAATACTAAGACAATTTGGGTGCATAATTTATTCGTGTTGCCGTGCATTCTGGGAGCCATGGATGAGTTTTGATTGGTGCACCAAGAATGCATTGCAGCATGAATCTTTTTGTTTATTTTCACCATTGTTGAGTTTCATATGCTGATTCTTGATGAATGTTTGCATCTTAGTTATACAGATGTTCGAAATGTCTAGTGTGCAAAGTGTTTCTAAAATTCATCAAATTATCTGATTAAATCATTATTTTATCAGCAATATGGAACTAAAGCAAACACTGATCACATAAATGGTGACTTTAAACGTAACATTCAACATCTAAACCTCTGTTCTCAATAAAACTTTTTTAGACATATTTCAGAAATAAAATAAAACTGGTGAGTAATAAGTGAAGCTGGTAATGCTGTTTGTGGTGTTGTTTAATCCTCCTCTGCTGAGATATTGAGAGATTTCATGTTTTATTTCAGTTGATTTCATCTAAGGCTGTGACTGGAAGTCAGTTGTAGTTGTTGTGTTTCTCTTTTTTCTGTTCTTGTTGATTCTCTTCAGTGATATTACAGCAGATTATTGCTGAAGTGAAAGCATTTAAAAAAAAGAAAGTATAAAAAAAAGTTATAAAAGTTTAAGTTTACAGTAAAAATAATGTAGCATACTAATTGTTTTTATTTTATATAAAATAAATATTGTATAAAATACGTTGCACTCTAAAATTGTTATAAAATCAAAGTCATATGTCTAACCGATTTATGTTCCAAATTTTAAGTTGATATCACAAAAATTGTGGTTCCTGTGAGATTTTCTTTGGGCACTATACCAAAAATAACCACTGGGTTACACCCAAACTCTATTGATTTTTTCTAATTCAGTTTTCTGTCACAAATCAATCATTTTCTGTCACAATATCATATCTATTACAAAACAGTCACCAAATATGGAATCTTGACTGTCAGACCTTTCCAACGATATGTTTTGTCAAGATTACAAAAAGATTTGATTTTCTAAAACACAAGCCACAAAGTCACACAGTCTATATGTATGTTTTATATCTTGATTTATACCCCTAAAAGGGCGACATATCCCCTGAGATACAAACATTTAGAGACAGATTACAAAAAATATAAGCATTTAATTTATTAAATTTCAATGTAAACCTAATAGGCTAATGCTGAACAACAGCTTTTTAAACAGGTAAGTCCCATCCAACGTGTGTAAATATGTGAACTAGATCAACTTTTATCGGAGGGTGAGTAGATTTCCCACTACAGGCGGCCATGCAGGTTTAAATGCTGCCCGTGGGCTAAACAAAGAATGGAGAAACAAACGTCACCTCATCTAAATATTCACAACAAACACCCTTTCAAGATAAAACCAAGAAACGAGACCTACGCTTTCACTGCTTCTCCCCACAGCTTCTCAAATGTTTGTATCCCCCAGGATACGTCGCCCCTTTTAGGGTTAAAAAAGGCAAACCCATCACCCAACATCAGTGCCTCACTGATGCTCGAATCTGAATGGAACACTCTTAAAAAATAAAGGTTCTTTACTGGCATTGATGGTTCCATGAAGAAACTTTGATATCCCTGGAACCTTTCCATCCCACCAAAGGTTCTTTAAAGTGGACAAAAAGGTTCTTCAGATTATTAAAATGTTTTTCACATGTAAGAACTGTTCACTGAAATGTTCTTTGGGGAACCCAAATGGTTCTTCTATGGCTACTAAATCAATTTTTTTGGAAAGTGTTTAAGAGTGAAGCAAATTCCTGCACCCATCTTCCAACATCTAGTGTAAAACCTTCAAAAGAGTGAATGCTGTACTAGAAGCAAAGGAAAGACACTTTTATCCATGAAATATATATTAAAAACATAATCTTCCTTGAAAGTAACAGCTAATCCCTTTAGTGGTACATTAAGACCAGTAATACTGCAACAGATTCTCCATCATTCCCTGTCATTCAAGCCACACAAAGCCAGAGCCGAGGTGAAGGCAAGGAGATTAGAATCCGATCTGTTCTGTTTTGTTGGAATCAAAATGTGGCTTTTGGGGGAAAACACCGAGAGTCAAGCTGTGATCCTACGATGCTGAGTGGTGCTATTGTGGAATTGTGGAAAGACGCTCTCTGGAGAAGGTGTTGAGTTACTGGGATATAGCCAAGCTTGTGTGACCAATCCAGCAGTGACGTGAGGAACATCCAGCCAGGCAGGCAACGTTATAGATGTCTGGGACAGATGGTGGTCAAGAGGACACGGTGGGTCAGATATACACTCTAAAAACAAGTGTTTTGAAGTTATGATGACTTCTAAATTAAATCATGTTCAACCAACAAACTACATTGAGTTAGAGGAATTTAATTTGTAGCATAAACAATTCAGATCATTACTAAAAAAGTAACATTTCAGTGTAATTGAGTGTTGGCTCTGGAACCAATTAATTTGAGCAATTCCAGTTCAAATTAACAGCTACCGTAGCACATACTAAATGCAACTTAACATTAATTTAATGAATGAAGATATTACTTGTCACTAGCATTTGCAGTCATTGTTGGTTGGTTGGTTGGAGTTATTGCTCATATGATCAAAAGTAGTGTAAACCATTATTTTTTCTTCATCTGTGAGGCTAGCGATCTGCCAGGACCTTGCTCGCTAATCTAAGCACTCCAAAGTTTGGCTACATTTGCGATCAGAAGCCAAAAAAGCTTAGTATAATATCTGTAATAGCTAAACATGTTGCAACAGAGGTGTCACCACCAACATGACAAAGCACTTTAATTTAATAGATCGTTAAAGATCGCAAACACGATTCAAACACCAACGTGATTCTATTCCTAAATTACAATGATTCGTCTGTTTCATTCCTCAACCTTAGACGTGTGCGATCAATGTTGTGATCACTTGGTTCGTCCGTGCAAAGAACAATCACACCAGTGTGATTTGAGCATTTAAATCTGCGATCGCGCTGCCGCTGACCTGAAGAGAGCAGCTATCATCTGTCATGAATGAAACCACTTCACAGTCTTTTCAGCCACACAGTATCATTATTTCTGTGTTACAAACGTTCAAATCACAGAAGTACTGGGATAAAAGTTAATAGTTCAGATATAAACTCTGATGTGTAGGGTAGCGATTAAAATAGAGTAAATCACCTTTTGAAAGTAATTTGACACTTCAAATGAAGATTTATCATTACATTGTTACGCCAGTAGGTGGCGAAAAGGGGATGTTAAAATGTATTTGTCTTTGAATCATACAAGAGATTCGTTCAAGAACGCTGATTCATCCAGTAATGAAACAAGTACATCTTGAGTGAGTCATTTAATCATTAATTCATAAATTACATGTGATTTTGTTTAGTTGTCTAATGTTTTTTCTTCAGAATCATGAGAGAACCACAACTTCCATTGGGGAAAAGAAAGAAGAAGAAAAAACAATTTATCCAGAATCATGCAGTTCTATTCTGAACACAAATAGCTCTTAAAGAGTCCAGTTTTTATGTAGCCTGTTGATTTTTGTTCATGGTATTCAGCTCCAATAAATGGTTTGCAAAAAAGAGACACAGGATAAATGTTTGATATCATTATTTAATCACATTGGAATCGAAACTGGGAATCGAAAAGAATCGGAATCGATAAGCAGAATCGGAATCGGAATCGGTAAAATTCAAACGATACCCAACCCTAGTGGTGACTACAGTATTCAACATTTGAAGTGGATTAAAACCTTTCATCAAAGTTGTCCTAAAACCTAAAACCAAAATGCATATGACTTTGACCATTGACCTGCTGGAAGCTATATCAGCTCCTGACTATGTCACGGTCGGTCTCTTTGACATTCTCGCGGAGAGATCTCGTTGAGTGTGCACAGCTTTTGGGTTGGTGTTCACTCCCCACTATAGCTGTGTCTCAAGAGAGCAAAGACTAACCGAAAGTGCGATTGCGTTCGTCATTGGATGTTTGGATTATATTGGACCCATTGGTTATCCAGAGTCCTTACAAGCAGTGTTCCAGTCGCTGTGGTAAGTACTGTTAGAACTTATTGGTTTACCAGGGATCTGTGTTCACCGTGTGCATACCTGTGCATTCAGACTACTGTTGCTCTCACTGGTAAACCAGGGCGTCGGTTATTGCGTGCGGTTACTGTGGCAACCACGTAACACGTTATTATTGCAATACTGTATTATCGCTGTTATTAACCCATTGGTTGACCAGGGTTATTTTTCCTAAAGGCATAGGCACTATGGCTGCCTCTTGTTCTACATCAGGGGTGCCCAACCCTGCTCCTGGCGATCGACTGCATTCAGACTTTGTTGGCTAGATCATTTCCGTCTGCTACTCGGAGTGCAAATGAGGATGTGAGAGCATCAGTAGTTAACCTGTTAACCTGCACCCCCCATTTTGGGACTGACAGCTGAAAATGACCTACCTAACTTAAAACTGTAACAGTTCCTGACTTCAGTGTGCTACACACACAATTTTGATGTCTTTGGAAAGAAGACCCTTTGGGCTTTACTATACATCATCCAGAGTTGATACCAACCATTTTTCTGAGACTATGTATAGTCCCCTCCCCCCCGTTTGAAGAAAAATATTTACCAAATGAATTGAAGGGTTCTACAAACTATTTTAGTCATTATACATACCACTGCATAGTTTTTCAATTATAAAACAATAGACAGAATCTTAGACATTGTATAAGTGATTTATTTGAGCACTGGAAAAAAATACAATAAGAATAATTTTTGAGTAATAAAAAGATTTTTAAAAATATTAGAATTAACTATGTATGCCAAGTACATACTGTGATTGC
>NW_015662288.1:361185-361714 GCF_001515625.1 Sinocyclocheilus rhinocerous | reverse complement strand
CACTTGTATATCATTGTTCTTTTGTTGATTTTGATTGCTTCCATTGTCCTCATTTGTAAGTCGCTTTGGATAAAAGCATCTGCTAAATGACTAAATGTAAATGTAATGTAATCTAAATACATTCTTTATAAGCTTTCCATTGAAAAACAGCGATCTATCGTCGATGCTTTAGGCTTAGACCTTTAGAATGATATATAGTTTGTCAAGATTAATTATGTCCCTTTTCATTTAATCTATTCGTAAACATTGACACGTGCAAACAAAGAGCGTTCAGTGCGCCGGCGTCCAGGTGCGGGTTAACAGGTTAACTCCATGTTGCCCAAGGTTGTACCAATGGCAGATTGTCCTAGGGAGGACCTGGACACATTGTCTTTGGCGGCTTCAGATTCACTGGTAAACGGATGAACAGGACTGTTACATACCCTTGGAGGAGACTTCTTCTGCACACTCTCAAATCTGGTCAAATCTTCGGTCCAGCTGCTCAGGAGGCCCTTGAGCACAGAGTAAGGGCAGCTGAGTTTTTTTCCCA
>NW_015662288.1:350450-361160 GCF_001515625.1 Sinocyclocheilus rhinocerous | reverse complement strand
AAAAGAAACGGACTCCGGCTGCAGCACTATCTCGCCAGGTAGTTGAATTAGCTAATGCTGTGCAGGGCATTCAGACTTTGTTGGCTAGATCATTTCCGTCTGCTACTCGGAGTGCAAATGAGGATGTGAGAGCATCAGTAGTTAACCTGTTAACCTGCACCCCCCATTTTGGGACTGACAGCTGAAAATGACCTACCTAACTTAAAACTGTAACAGTTCCTGACTTCAGTGTGCTACACACACAATTTTGATGTCTTTGGAAAGAAGACCCTTTGGGCTTTACTATACATCATCCAGAGTTGATACCAACCATTTTTCTGAGACTATGTACCCCCCCCTCCCCCCCGTTTGAAGAAAAATATTTACCAAATGAATTGAAGGGTTCTACAAACTATTTTAGTCATTATACATACCACTGCATAGTTTTTCAATTATAAAACAATAGACAGAATCTTAGACATTGTATAAGTGATTTATTTGAGCACTGGAAAAAAATACAATAAGAATAATTTTTGAGTAATAAAAAGATTTTAAAAAATATTAGAATTAACTATGTATGCCAAGTACATACTGTGATTGCTATACATACAGCATTCACACTGATAGTTGCTCATACAGTCAGTAATTACATGCTGATGGCCGGTCATACAGATGGAAATCATACAGATGGCTGGCCAAATTAGCTAATGCTGTGCAGGGCATTCAGGCTTTGTTGGCTAGATCATTGCCGTCTGCTACTCAGAGCGCAGATGAGGATGTGAGAAAATCAGTAATTAACCACTTGTTGCCCAAAGTTGTGACAATGTCCGAATGTCCTAGGGAGGACCTGGACACATTGTCTTTGGCGGCTTCAGATTCACTGGTAAACGGATGAACAGGACTGTTACATACCCTTGGAGGAGACTTCTTCTGCACACTCTCAAATCTGGTCAAATCTTCGGTCCAGCTGCTCAGGAGGCCCTTGAGCACAGAGTAAGGGCAGCTGAGTTTTTTTCCCAGCATATTGGGCGTAGCGTGAGCTACCCTGCACTAGCTCAACTTTGCAGCAGCATAGAAAGGGTCAGTCTTACAGGCCAACACAGCAGGATTTCCGACTTGGACTGTCTTCGAGAAGAGAGGTGCCCCGTTCTCAGTTCAGGCAATTAACTCGCCAATCATTCAATGGAAATGTTCCCCGACGTCGCTAGGGGTTCAGGGTCTGTGACGGGACAGTTTTCGGCCTCTCAGTTACATCATTGGAGGGGCATTACAGTCAACAAGTGGCTTCTCGATACACTCGAGAAAGGATATTGTCTTCAGTTCCGTCACAGACCCCTAGTGAGCACCCAGGTTTATCCGACAGTTGTCCAGGATCTGCATCAGCTCCTGGCCCTTTCAAAGGAGAACCAAAACTTGTTGGAGAAGGGTGCAAAAGAACCAGTAGATTCCCATGTCCAACCCGGGGGGTTCCACTCAAAATATTTTCTTGTTCGGAAGAAGGATGGAAGTTTCAGGCCCATCCTGGATGTCAGGCGCTTAAACAAGAGCCTCAAGCGTCTTCCTTTCCGCATGTTACGGATTGTAGATGTTCAACATGCAATCGAACCCGGAATGTGGTTCACGTCAGTGGACCTGAAGGATGTGTATTTTCACATCCCCATCGCCCCACATCAGGCGCTGGAGCCGCTGTTATTACAAAGAATAACAATGACAGAGAACAAATCTAAAGATTTAAACCACTGAACATATTCCTCACAAAGTGTTTTCAGTTCAAACCATATGAACATCTCTCCGGGTCATTATTCAGGTCAAAATTGTTTTCCAGGCCTTTTCTAAAGTGACTGCATGGACACTTTTCTAAGCACGGGTCAAGATGGACTCTTCTATAGAGGTGTCTTTTCTTTTATAGATATGAGCATGCAACACAAAACGAGTCCTGCTGTAGCTAAAACACAATATTATGATGAATACATCATGCAAAATGCACACAAATTGTTTTTTATGCATAATGGACCTTTATCACAGCAGAATTGATTACCGAAAGTACCCGTCGAAGCAGCGTTTTGATTCTTCCGGTTATGTATATTTTTCAATATGCTGTAATCACCTAGTTGAATAAAAGCCTATTAAAATAATTAAACTACTCAAATCAGAATTAACATATTGAAAAACTACTTAATTACTGTAACGTGAGTATTTGTAATTCGTTACTTCACACCCCTGACTGTATGTAATTTACATATTTATGCCAAAATTCTTAATGAATATTAAAGTCTGTCAGCGCGTTATATTGTTTAAGATTAATTAGCCAAAATGTTCAACATTGTTACATTTCTTTAAGGCAATGCCCACGCATTCATTCATCTGTTTTAATACTGCTCTTACGAAAATTAACCCTGGTTTGTGTAGTAAAACTGTGGCAATATAAATGGAAATCAGTGTGCGGAAAAGATAAAATAAAACATGGTTACTACATATTTACTATAGTAAAACCATGGTAAATTTTTGTCAAATTCATTTAAAAAATGTAAACAGGTATGAAATATGATCAGTAAGAGCAAAACATTGTTAATGAGAAGACGAACTTGACTGCGGCAGGTTAGTTGGGAAATACATTTATTTATTCAGAATGCACATTTGGAAGGGAAATATATTAATAGGAACATTTCAGCAGGTGATATGAGATGTAGGCTTAAACATCCTCAGTTTCGAAATGCATACTCCACGTGAACGGGCTCCCGCGTAATATTTTAGAAGGACCTTAATTCATCCCACCGCATCTCATCCGTGTTGTGTCAGGAAATCGTGAAAACTGAGGCAGTGTGTCGTTGTTTAGAATAAAAGCAAGTACGCTGCAGTAACACCAGCGAGAGAAAGGAAAGAGAGGATTCTCCCATTAGCTTTGACTACATTGCGATGGGACCGGAAGTGGCGATCAGAGCATGTGAGCGAAGCGTTTTCCGCTCTATGGACGTGCGCTCCACTCAGTCGCTCTAACCGCTCAAGCAAGCTCTCCGTTAATATTCCGCTCACGCTCGCCGTTCCACGATTTAGGCCTACTAAAACTAGGGAATGACCGAACTGTTACATACCCTTGGAGGAGACTTCTTCTGCACACTCTCAAATCTGGTCAAATCTTCGGTCCAGCTGCTCAGGAGGCCCTTGAGCACAGAGTAAGGGCAGCTGAGTTTTTTTCCCAGCATATTGGGCGTAGCGTGAGCTACCCTGCACTAGCTCAACTTTGCAGCAGCATAGAAAGGGTCAGTCTTACAGGCCAACACAGCAGGATTTCCGACTTGGACTGTCTTCGAGAAGAGAGGTGCCCCGTTCTCAGTTCAGGCAATTAACTCGCCAATCATTCAATGGAAATGTTCCCCGACGTCGTTAGGGGTTCAGGGTCTGTGACGGGACAGTTTTCGGCCTCTCAGTTACATCATTGGAGGGGCATTACAGTCAACAAGTGGCTTCTCGATACACTCGAGAAAGGATATTGTCTTCAGTTCCATCACAGACCCCTAGTGAGCACCCAGGTTTATCCGACAGTTGTCCAGGATCTGCATCAGCTCCTGGCCCTTTCAAAGGAGAACCAAAACTTGTTGGAGAAGGGTGCAAAAGAACCAGTAGATTCCCATGTCCAACCCGGGGGGTTCCACTCAAAATATTTTCTTGTTCGGAAGAAGGATGGAAGTTTCAGGCCCATCCTGGATGTCAGGCGCTTAAACAAGAGCCTCAAGCGTCTTCCTTTCCGCATGTTACGGATTGTAGATGTTCAACATGCAATCGAACCCGGAATGTGGTTCACGTCAGTGGACCTGAAGGATGTGTATTTTCACATCCCCATCGCCCCACATCAGGCGCTGGAGCCGCTGTTATTACAAAGAATAACAATGACAGAGAACAAATCTAAAGATTTAAACCACTGAACATATTCCTCACAAAGTGTTTTCAGTTCAAACCATATGAACATCTCTCCGGGTCATTATTCAGGTCAAAATTGTTTTCCAGGCCTTTTCTAAAGTGACTGCATGGACACTTTTCTAAGCACGGGTCAAGATGGACTCTTCTATAGAGGTGTCTTTTCTTTTATAGATATGAGCATGCAACACAAAACGAGTCCTGCTGTAGCTAAAACACAATATTATGATGAATACATCATGCAAAATGCACACAAATTGTTTTTTATGCATAATGGACCTTTATCACAGCAGAATTGATTACCGAAAGTACCCGTCGAAGCAGCGTTTTGATTCTTCCGGTTATGTATATTTTTCAATATGCTGTAATCACCTAGTTGAATAAAAGCCTATTAAAATAAGCATCTGTAGGATGATTTCAAAATCCGGACATTTTCAGAGACAGGCGAAGAAATATTCTGATGATTAGGCCTACTGTGTGCAGAATTTTCCAAACCCAACGGAACTTGTAGTTTTAATCCAACGTAACGTTACCAATTTCACCAGACTGTGTCAGTACTCGTTTAAATAGTGACTGCCATGCTGCATTGTATGTGAGACCTGATGAATAAGATCAGAATTAACATATTGATTCATTTGTATTAAATTGTAGTCATTATTCTGTAATTTTTCATTGACAGTCATTTCACTGTATGTAATTTACATATTTATGCCAAAATTCTTAATGAATATTAAAGTCTGTCAGCGCGTTATATTGTTTAAGATTAATTAGCTGTAATCAATATGAATCTGTACTAACTTTAACAGTCTCCCCGCACTCCCTCTCAGTTTCTTCTCCCTGCTCATTCTTAACTTTGATTTTTACTTTACATTTATGTATAAGGCTTGCAACTTCGTTGAAACAATATCTGGACTCCATAACTGCTCTACTATTCTCGATCTCTACAGATTCTCGATCTCGAACAAGCAAATCACCAAACGGCATTCTGGGTTGAGCGAGCGGCGCTGAGCGTATTGAGCGAGCGGAGCGGAATCTTCCGAAAGGCGCTCTGCGCTCTTAAGGAAATATTACCACTCCGCTCACATGCTCTGGTGGCGATACACTGCTTCACTTACCGGATATAGGAAGTGCGATAAAGGTCCATTTACAGTTAATTTCTTTCGCCTCAAATAATCCCACACATCCCAGACTGGACTCCACAACTGCGTCACAAGTAGGTAAAAAGACAAAAACATCTTGAGCTGTATATATATGTATATATATATGTACACTGTATAATATTTACATATTTATACTTTTTAATTGAGCTTGTATTTAACACAGAATATTCCTTTTAAAAAATCTGGGATTCTAGGACAATGTTTACAAGTTAAATCCCAAATATAGGGTCAAGTCCTGAGAGACGCCCAATATAACAACAGCATTCTCACAAGCTTACAGTAACAGGAATGTAGAGCTGAACAGAAGGCAAGTGTATTTCTCACTTTTTATTGCACCATGCTGAAGAGGTCTGCAAACAGCAAGAGCTGCTACTGTCACGTGTCTTTACACTCGCTTAAACAGTTTACATTCACCTGTCTGGGTGGGCCTACTGTTACTATCTGTTTGTTCTGACTGCAATTTGCAGCATGTGGAGAATGTAAATGTGATCTTTTCTGCGGCATGTGATTAGCATGCAGGATTCTTTATGACGTTGATTTAACTGCTGGTATTTGGCAAATAAAACATCTAATAGTAATAGTAGTGACTGGACTTGGATATAGATACGTTTAAATGCTAGCTGTTAAAGCCACTAGGGCTGTCAAAAAAAATTCGAATTTAGAATATTCGTCGAATTTAAAATAAAAATCCACATTCAAATGCAAAAACGTTGCATTTGAATTTTAGGTGTGCGTCAGGCAGCCTTATCAGTGGACACAAGATACGTTGACGATGAAGGTGTCGTTGCATTTTAATGTTTTTCATAGCTTATCCAGTTGAACGCACTAGATGCGGCGCTGCTACTTTGTTCATTTAAAATATTGCGGAAAAAGAGAACATCAATGCGGAGAAGATGTTGTTTACGTCAAAACTGAAACCAAGCTGTTCACACAGAACACATATTTATCACATTTTCTAGAGGGACATCTATCAGCGTTGCACTCTCGTCTCGCACAAGAGAGCGGCATGTTTAGAAAGCCATGTAAAATTAATGTAAGTTCAGCTTTTAAAAAACATATCTCGAGACTTTATGCCGGTTTTTCCCCATCCCACTGCATCTCATATTTTTAAATGAATAAAGTACTCTTTGTGATTGGTTTTCGGGTCCTATGTATTAAACTATACATACATGCATGATGCTGTTTTGTTTCTAATTGTTTAAGCAACTTAATTATATATGGTTTATAAATATTACTTTAAACATTATGCACTTTTTTTCAAAGATAGTCATGCTATTTTATTGCTTTGAAGAAACGTGCATTAGTAATATTTTGCTCGATGCGCCCTCTTGTGGCCTCAGGAGAGAATCCAAAAGCTTTTTTCCCCCTAACTGAAATTATGCCTTTTAAATTCGAATATAATTCGAATATTGATAATATTTAAGTACAAAATTCGAATTTAGTTTTTCAGCCATTTTGACAGCCCTAAATGCCACTAACCAGGTGAGCCATGCATGTTTGTTTAAATCTGTAAAACATAGAACGTTACTAACATATTTTAAGTTCTAGCAACCTTAGCTGCCGATTTAGTTTTCTTTTAAACAAACTTTTACATACTATGGAAGTCAATGGCTACCAGCAACACATACAGGTTGATGCTCAACCCGGCGGTCAGTAGAGCTTAAAGTTTATTAAACCCAAAACACTCTTTCAACGGACACCCTGTTGAGATTAATGTGAGCAAACACATTAATAAAGGCTTGGTTCGTTTATATTTAGGTTTATTTTTGTTTTTTAAAGGTGTGACCTAATCTGTTAAAGGACCATTAACAATACGTTAAACTTCTCTAAAAGTGTCCCTAGAAAAGGAAGCTGTTTTGAGTATTGGACAGAATTGAACAAGAAATAACTGTGAAGAACGTCTGAGAATGGAAACAGAAGCCACTAATTAAACTAACCATGTGGCTCTAAACTCAGATATTAGGCTTACATTTGAGTTTTTCTTCCTATATCACACCACAAAGCATTTCTAGAGTACTTTATTGTAATCACAGTTCAGTAAACCTTGAAACATCCTCTCTCTCTCTCTCTCTCTCTGCACATCTGATGCGGCATTATTGTCTAAATCCCCCCCCAAAAAATCAATCTGGGAAATGAAGCTTGAAAATGAGCATCAGCAAACCCCCAACCATCCACATACACGCACACACACACACACACACAGACACACGTTCACACGCACACACACACACGCTCACACAGACACACGCACACACACACACACACACGCACACACACACACACACGCTCACACAGACACGCACACACACACACACACACACACACAGACACACGCACGCGCACACACACACACACAAACTAGAAGTTATAGAAATTAATGATTTTTTTTCAAATGAACTCTTTCTATTTAGATATGAGCAGATATTTGACTTGCAGAGCCTTTTCTGACTCTACATTTCCCATGGAAAAGCTCCTGTCAAAGACCAAACCTCTGTGTTCCTTCTGAATATCAGTGTATGGGTTTGATCAAACTCAAATTGTTTTGGGGAAATATAAACCATGTGGCAATATAATTTTTGAATTGAGTATTTTAACAATTAATAATTTTCTCTTTTTATTTTGAAAGTAGAGCAACTCTCAAAGAATTAATAATATTATAAAACAGCTCCCCACTCTGAATGTATGAGCCACAGTTGAAGCAGATATTATCCATGTTTGCAATAATGTTTGGCCATTTTAAACCATCACAGCCCACATCACTCCATATCGCTCTCATGTGGAAATATTATAGGCCTAATTTTTGCTTAGATGCTTGACTAGTTTTTGGTCATTTATCCTACGCACCTATCGATCACCAGGGTGAGGGTAATTGTTGACTGATGTGTAAATAATATAAAAGAACTGCTGCCAATTGATCAAGTCACTGTAAAGACATTTATAATGTTACAAAAGATTCTATTTCAAATAAATGCAGTTGTTTTGAACTTTCAAAGAATTCATTTTCACACACAAAAAAAAAATTCACAACAGCAGCTTTTAACATTGATAAGATTTTTTTTGAGCAGCAAATCAGCATATAAGAATGATTTCTGAAGGACATTATACAAACACATAACAAAACAACAATAATAAACAATTAAAACACAAAGAAACTCAAAGTTCTGCCAAAATAAAAGTTCACTACAGCACAGTACTTCTTAAAGTATTATTATTATTATTTATTAAATAATTTAATAATCAATAATTATAATACATTTTTTAAACACTATTTTGAAGGTACAGTATATTACAAATTTTTTCCATGTTCCATATTCATGTTTTACCTTGCCAAAAAAAAAAAATTATTATACTTCCATTTGATTATATTTTGAAAGATTAAAATGTTTTTAGATACTACACTGAAAAAAATTACTTGTAGGGTTTACTTAAAAAAAACAAAAAAAACCTTTATAACTATTTAACACATTTTAAGTAGATTTTACTGCTCCTTATCTGTACAATCTATTTACTATTGAACTTAACTTTCATAAAGAAATTAAGTAAATATTGCATTATTACATATAACTTCACATATAAAATGAAGTAAAAATCTACTTACCAAAGTGAAGTAAATTTAACAAAGAAAATAAGGAACTTTAGCTTGGCCAGTAAGTTTGAGTAATTTTTACTTAGTCAAAGCTTACTTTGCAATATTTTGACTTTACTTAACATAACACAATTAAAATCATGCTTTTAAAGTGTATGTTACTTAGAAACATCCAAGTAAATAATACAATAGATTATCATGTAGGCATCTACATAATTAGTAATGCGGCATGCATTCAAACACAGAGACTTCAATACTTGGTACACAATACACTATTTCTGTGGTTCATTTCGGAGTATGAATGTGTCATTTTGAGTAGAAAAATTATATCAACCTTATTAATTATTTAAGTGCATGATGGGAACACCAGTATCAGAAAAGTAGAGTAGGTTTTACTTACTTTTATAATGTTTATATTGATGCGTTAACTTTTACAAGCTTGAATTGAGTACGAATAGAGTATTTACTGTTTTTGTATTGTCTGAAGAAATTATTTTTATCAGTGTATGGACTCTTGATAGTAAAAGTAAAATAAGGCACTATAAACCTATATAATGGTCCAGTCATGAAAAGAAAAAACGTGAAACTGTTATTTGGTCATACCACCTATATTATGCATTTTATATGTATATATATATATATATATATATATATATATATATATATCTCAGTTTAACTACAAAAACTCAAAACCCAAAACATGAGAGATACAAAGCAAACATTAGAATCAGATCCATGAACAGTCCTCAGGCGTGTCGTCTGAGATGGAGACTACTGTTACACTCACAACTGGCTACTTCAACCCATCTTTAAGGATTACGTGAAACAACGGCCTTAAGAATACAAAGAAACAATGGGTTTTTAGTTTGTTGTTTTCACAGCACTTAATGACCATCTACAGCAGCTCTGTCTGCGTCCTCTTCACATCGCGTGTTCATGCCTCACGGAGTGTCCACCGTCCCATCATCCACCCGCCAGTTGCCCCAAATACCCCTGTAGGGTTGTGACGGTGAGGAAATTTTCCCACCGGTTAATCGACGTCCGGTAATACCGGTATCACCGCGGGGGTGGGGCTTTCCCTCTTTTCCTCGCTTTTAAATAGCTTGTAAAAGCGGTGTGCCCATTTTACTTTCACTTTCAAATAGCGGCAATTCGGAGTAAAGCAATTGTTCGTTATATCTATATATATATATATATATATATATATATATATATATATATATATATCTCAGTTTAACTACAAAAACTCAAAACCCAAAACATGAGAGATACAAAGCAAACATTAGAATCAGATCCATGAACAGTCCTCAGGCGTGTCGTCTGAGATGGAGACTATTGTTACACTCACAACTGGCTGCTTAAACCCATCTTTAAGGATTACCTGAAGCACAGACCTTAAGAACACAAAGAAACAATGGGTTTTTAGTTACTTGTTTAAGGAGCATCTACAGCAGCACTGTCGAGAGACGAGCAGACGAGTCTCTTCACTTCTCCACACTAATAATTACTCGTGTTCTTGACTTGTAGGATTTCAGTTTAAAAGCGACCATTTACAGTTGCGCAGCATTCACCTCTTGACCTTTCTATTTTAAATAACAACACATTTGTCAGTAGTAGGGCTGTGCAATATATTGAAATTATCGAAATATCGCAAATGTACATATATGCATATCGCTACAGCTTGCAATATTTGGGGCCATGAACAAAAGACAAAGAGAAAATCACTCACTGCTCTTACCTAAATAACTTTTGTAGCTTAAATAAGAATCAGTGCATATTGAATTCAAAGAGTAAATACTAAGCAGTGTTGTATTTTTCCTTTTTATTATTCAGTTCCTAAACTCATGTTAAAATGATTACACTAATGTTAAAATGACATTTTTATGTAATGCTAGAGTAAAACACTACCGTTCACTTTCAGAAGTTGTTGTAGGGGTGCTTTCTTATTAGAATCAGAATCAGAATGAGCTTTATTCACCACTTAAGTGTGCGCAAACACAAGGAATTTGTTGTGGTTTTACAGGAACTCTTGGTACATACATACATACAAATAACCATATATATATATAT
>NW_015662288.1:346695-346836 GCF_001515625.1 Sinocyclocheilus rhinocerous | reverse complement strand
CCTTTTTATTATTCAGTTCCTAAACTCATGTTAAAATGATTACACTAATGTTAAAATGACAAATGCTCGAGATGCTCGAGTAAAACGCATACCGTTCACTTTCAGAAGTTGTTGTAGGGGTGCTTTCTTATAATCAGAATG
>NW_015662288.1:346020-346447 GCF_001515625.1 Sinocyclocheilus rhinocerous | reverse complement strand
GCTCAATTTTCATATTGTCCTATCGTCAGCCTGTGAGATCGCCGATACACGATATTATCGTGCTAATTTATTTATTTACTTAGTTTCATTGCCGGAAAGTGAACCAAATCCAGCGTAAGGCTAAAAACAGCCTTTTTAATGTGACTGAATTTCTATTTAACATGATAACAATTCAATAGAAATATTGTAAGTTACTAATTATAATGCTTATATTTCCTCAGTTATTCAAAAAGCAGCTACAGAAAACGAGCAAAGAACATTTACATTACCAAAGAACATCATCACAAGCTCAGTCTAGCACGAGTTTATGCACTTTAAAAACACTCCCGTTATAATCAGTGAAGTTGTCTACACTGTATGATGAATACATCTCTTATACTTACAATGCACATACATCTGCACTTTGTTGTTTATGATGAGAGAATTC
>NW_015662288.1:340591-345077 GCF_001515625.1 Sinocyclocheilus rhinocerous | reverse complement strand
CAGAAAACGAGCAAAGAACATTTACATTACCAAAGAACATCATCACAAGCTCAGTCTAGCGCGAGTATATGCACTTTAAAAACACTCCCGTTAAAATCAGTGAATATACACTGTATGATGAATAAATCTCTTATACTTACTTATACATCGCACGTACATCTGCACTTTGTTGTTTATGAGGAGAGAATTCGCGCGTCAGAATTCAGTCAGCGCGCGCTGAACAACGGAGCTCCACTGTTTCAGCGATGACTCATCTGAACGCCTCTGATTGGCCAATGCATTCATAAGCTCAGCATAATCGTGTGTGATTGGTTAGAACGCACAATACTGTAAAAACGCGGAAAAATAAATATAATGGAACAAATAAGCCCTAATATTAATTAGATAGTATTACTAACCTGATAATAATAATAATTATAATAATAATAATCGTCAGTGGCATCAGCCACAGGCGATATCTCGGACTATCGTCGATACACGATACTATCGTCAATCGGTACAACGCTATTTGTCAGCTAATCTTCTGTGCTAGTATATAGTTGCAAAAGACCAGAACAAATAGCATACTATACTATACTTTATAGCATAAACCTACTAATTTATGCAGCAAATATGCAGTTAGACAATGCAGCAAACTCCATCTCTGCAGATTTAATACGGATTTGTGAATGCAAACTTCGCTGTGTTCACTTCATTTACACATTCACATAATTTCCAACCTTTTTGTGGACAGGCGTTTACAGCATTCCACCAAAATAAAAGTTTGAAGATTTTAAATAGTAAACACTCAAGGGTTTGAAAGTTTGAATGTGAAGAAATAAAAAATAAATATTAGTACTTGTACTGCAAAACAAAATGTTTACAATAACAATAAATTCATTTTACAACAATAATATATTTCATTATTATGCGTTAAAACATTGTTTATTTTCTACAAATTGTTTATAATTATATAATTTTCAACAGTAATGTATTTGTCTACATTTGTATGAGTTAAAACATAATATCTATTAGTAGTAATTTATTATTATTAATTCATTTTTATTATATTTTATATTTTTTTCTATTTTATTAATTATTCATTCATTTTATCGTTATTATACAATTTTCAACAGTAATATATTTCTGTCTTCATTTTTTACAATGATTTAATACAATAATACAATAAAACAATAATAATAAATATGATTTATTATGTGTTTATGAGGATTTAAATTTTTAAAAACAAATTAGTATAGTAACTTGTAGCTAAAAATAATCTTTTTATTTTATTTTATAGTACAACTGTATTTATAAACAGTAATATATTTGTCTTCATTTTTATAATTGGATTAATATAATTAGATTATAATTAAAACATTATTAATACATTTACACTGATGTTTTAAGAACCCAATCAAACTGTAAAATAATAATAATAATAATAATGTTTGAATCCACTTTAAAGTCCAGCTACAAAGTCCAAATTAAACTCTTAACATTATGTAAGATTCTATAAAAAAATGTAAATATTTTATCTGTTTACTTTCATGTCATGCAACCACAAACTGACATTAGAGAACCACAAACATGAGAATATAGAGTCTTTGCAACTGTGTATATATATATATATATATATATGAAAATCAGAAATCATCTCATTTTGACCTATACTTCATGTTTAGGTGCATCTCTGAAACGGAATCTAATTATGAAAACATAGCAGATTTTAATTGTTTGCACGAAGACATTTCATTGACTTGCTTCTAAATGTCTCGGGTCGCTCCTAATTATGCAGAACAAAACAGTGAAAAATGTTCCTCTGGTTAATAAGGGAACAGTCTGTTGTCTTGCATCAGTGACAATGAATAGAGAACGAGGATAATTATTCATAAAGTGCACGATTAACTACTCCTTCAGATTGCACTCTTGAAAGATTTCAGAGAGCTGCGCCTTTCCAAATCAATTCCCAGCGTACAGGATTTGATGCGTCCTGCGCAGAGCGACCGAAGCGGCAAGAGCATCCCGACAGGTCATGGGTTCAAATCCCCTGGTGCTCGTCTAACTAAATCTCCGCAGACGAGCCAAGCGCGAGATTGAATTATTGTGCAAGATGTAACAATCAGCACAGATCTGTTTGGCCCTCGCTAGCGCCGGTCGTGTTTATGGACTCGAGCAGATGGCACAACCTCTGGTGTAATGCTGAGGGGAGATAAATGAAAGCGATCAGGAGGTGTGTGTGTGTGTGAGGAACCATGAGTGAAAGATGGGAACATTACGTCCAGAAACATGCACATGAGTGCAGACGGTGCTGCTTGACAACGCATTATAAGCTCACGGTCGTGCATTATTTCAGAAAAACTCAGGGCTCGAGAGGGCGACAGAGCTTCCTTCAGATGTCACATGTGCAGTAAGTGTTTGCATTCACAAACATGTCTTGTTTAGGTTAAAAGGAACTAAAAGGAAAGTAGTACTGTTTTGCTCAAGTGCACTTGTTTACTCAAGGGTTTCATAAACAGAGGTCTGTAAGCTGATGAAGTTGAAATCCTCTGACATTCTTCTTTACAAATCCTCGTTTTGTACTTCTAATTAGTGACCGTTGTTTTGTTTTGAGCTGCCTCTGTGTACAACAGTGAGCGCAAGCTACATTAAAGTGATTATTACGTTTTGAATATGGATATTTTTCTTACAAAAACGCATCGATTCGCTACAGGAGGCCTTTGTTCACCCCCCGGAGCCGTGTGAGACACTTTTTTTATGGATGGGCGCTTTTTATTTAAGTTCTTTTGGACTGATGCATGCAACACCCGCTGAGTGCCATGAAACAGCTTGAAAGATCAAAGACAATTTTTAATATAACTCCGACTGGATTCGTCTGAAAGAAGAAAGTCTTATACACCTAGGATGCCTCGGGGGTGAGTAAAACACAGCCTAATTTTCATTTTTGGGTGAACTAACCCTTTAAGGATATTGAGTGATAAAGCTTGTTTGTCATTTCAGAGTGAAGCGCAGCACTGTGTTCATTTACACGTGATCGAGCAGCTCGTGATCCAGTGTTTTCACCGTCTCGTGAGGTTAATAACACAACGTAATTTTTATTACATCTTTGCATAATTTACAACATTTCTGTGAACAGACATTTACAGCATTTCACCAGTAGTCCAAAGCTTGAGGTTTGAAATGCTAAAAGCTCAAGGGTTTGAACATTTAAAAGTAAAGAATTTAAAACGTAAATATTAGTATTACATATTTTAACATAAAATAATTATAAAAATTAGTTTTTTATTTTATACATTTGTAACTTAAAACAGTAATGCATTTCTGTCTTAATTTTTTATAATTAGAGTTAAAATTATTATTATTAATCATCATGATTACTATTATTATTAAATTTGGGTTCCTAAAACAATAATAATAATAATAATAATAATAAATTTATTGCGTTTATTTATTTAGGCTATTGTGTTATTATTATTATTATTATTATTATTATTATTAACACTGGTGTTTTAGGAACTCAACCAAATTAAATAGTAGTAGTAGTAGTAGTAGTAGTAGTAATAATAATACTACTACTAATATTATTATTATTCAACTTGATTGGGTTCCTAAAACACCAGAACCTATTGTGGACTTCACAACTATCACAACTGAAAAGAGGATTGAGTTCACTTTAAAATCCAGCTCCTAAGTCAAAATAAAAGCACTTACCAAAAAAAATAAAAACATTTTTTTGACTATTTATAGCACATCATGTGACCATTAACTGACATTAGAGAATACTGAACAAATTTGTCATTAAATTATTGAAATATTTAACATAAAATATCAAGAGGATTGCAAGTAAATATTTTATGTCTAAGGGATTCGACTGACAAAATCATTTGGGACCCCTAGTTTACACTACTTCTAACATTCAGTTCAAATTTCTGTATACAGCATACAGAAGACAAAAATAGGAAAAAGGAGCACTGGTGGCAGCATCAGTGATGAAAGAGGCGTCTGCGGGGTTTAACGCGAGCTGTCGCTGCGCCGTCACTGATATCCACTTACACTCCTGCTCTCTGAGCAGCGAGAGACCCGCGGGGGTTCAGCACAGCCGAGTGTTTATGGGGTTATGGGATCTGTTGCTGGGAAGGAGCATCTGTAACAGACCGACAGTCAAGACCCTTCCTAAAGAGCATTTAATTAATCCTTCAGCGGCCCCTGAGCAACCGGCCATTCGCCGCAAATCTGAGGATAAAATTCAACAATACAAAAGTGTTTATGCAATGAGGTACTACACACTAGTTTTGCACAGCATTCAACTGTTTTATATGCATCTAATTGAAGCGAAAATAAAAAAAATCTGCAGTATACAGCTGAAGATCCCACAATGCAAATTGCTCAACCTTTTAACCTTTCAGTGTTACAAATGACTTTAAAACTAGATGTGCACATTTCATCTGACTCCTTATGTAGTCAGACCACCAATAATAAGGACTTTTTTTTTTTTTTTACACATAAT
>NW_015662288.1:335851-340473 GCF_001515625.1 Sinocyclocheilus rhinocerous | reverse complement strand
AGACCACCAATAATAAGGACTTTTTTTTTTTTTTACACATAATTGGATTTTTATATAATAATAATAATAATAAATATTTTAAACTATTTTAAATATAATCAAATATATTATATATTTTTAGAATTTAAAAAGAAAATTAAAAAGAAAATGCTAATTTCTGGGATAATAATTCTGACTCACTATAAACATTAAACATAGTAAAGTCATGTAACAAATCCAATGAATGACCAAGCCCTGGCTGAAGTCTTAAGATATTTTTACACATAATTGGATTTATTATTAATAATAATAATAATAACTTATTTAAAAATATATAATTAAAGATTTAAAACATAATAAAATAAAAATAATAAAATTTAATTAGTAAAATTCTAATTTCTGAGATCAATCTGACTCACTCTAACTCTAACATCAAACATAGTAAGTCATGTAAGAAATCCAATGCATGACCCGAAAAAAAGCCCTGGCTGAAAACAAAGGATATATATTTTTTACACATAATTGGATTTAATAATAATAATAATAATAATAACAACAACAACAATAACAATAATTTAAATAAATATTAAAAATCATATTTTGATATAATAATAATAATAATAATAATAATAATAATAACAACAACAATAACAATAATTTAAATAAATATTAAAAATCATATTTTGATATTTAAAAAATAAAACAATATAAAAATCATTAATAAAAAACATTTTTTTTTTTAGATAAATCCGACTCCCAATAAATTAAACGTCAAACATAGTAAAGTCATGTAAGAAATCCTAAGCATGTCAGCTGGGAAAAGCCTGAAATTTTCCTGTCACTAAAACCAACAGCTCAGCCTCCGATGTTTTCATACGAGCACATCTGAAGTTTCTGAGAAAACAAGGAGTGACTGCACAGATTCCCTTCTCCATTCACAGAGATGACAGGATGAAAAACGCTGCTTTGAAACGCAATATCACAGAGACCACAACAGCGGCTAATTTCAGTCCGCTGTAACACTGAGGTCAAAGTGGAGCCGTTTGATACAACAACTGAAGTTTGTCAATGGCAGAAGAGGGAAATATTAAACCTTCTAAAGACTGACGGACAGTTTTCTTTATTTATCAAAACAAGTTTGTCTGCGCTTCACCAAAGAACCAGAAAGTGTTGAAAAGGCTCATGGGAAAGCTATTGGCTATCTGTAATTAAGTCATTAATGGTGTTTACTAAATCATGTGTATCAGGGTGATCATTAGCTGTACTGGAATCAATTGTGAGTTTCTGCTAATGTGAGGTGTTTTAAATCAATCACTTATAACAGACTGACTGACAGTATATTTACACTGCATGTTGACAGTGACTAACAAACAATAACAATTAGACACATTGACATGCATTTTCCAGAGTAATGGATTTAGTAGTGGACAAACCGATAAATATACTACACTACTGTTCAAAACTTTGGGATTGGTAGGATTTTTTAACGTTTTTGAAAGTTTTGCGCTCATAAAGGCTGCATTTATTTGATCAAAAATACATATATATTTTAAATAACTTTTTTCTATGTGAAAATATAGTAAAATGTCATTTATTTCTGTGATCAAAGCTGAATTTTCAGCATCATTCCTCCAGTCTTCAGTGTCACATGATCTTCAGAAATCATTCTAATATGCTGCTTTGCTGCTCAAGAAACATTTCTGATTATTATCAATGTTGAAAACAGTTGTGCTGCTTCATATGTTTGTGTAAACCGTAGTTCATTTATTCAGGATTCTTTGATGAATAGAAAGTTCAAAAGAACAGTATTTAATTGTAATATAGTAATAGAAATAATTTGTAACATTTTAAATGTCTTTACTATCACTTTTAATCAATGAAATGGGGTCTTTGCTGAATAAAAGTTTTATAAAAGTATTAATTGCTTAAAAAAAACATTAATAATAAAGTTACATAGAAACAAAAAATATTTGAAATGTAACACTATAAATACCTTTAAATGTCATTTTTGATCAATTTAATAATGCATCATTGCCATATAAAATAATACTACTGACCCAAAACTTTTGACCAATACTGTAATATGGAAGCCCGTTTTCACCACTGAATAAACAGAAACAAGGGTAACTGCGACTTTCTCACAATTCTGACACGATTCCTTACATCTAGCAATTCTGACCTTTTTCTCAGAATTGAGAAATATAATCAAATGTAAGAAAAGTCTTTTCCCCCTCAGAATTAGACTTTATAACTACAAGTTTATATCTCAGAATTCTTAGAAATCAGAATTGTGAGAAAAAAGAAAAAAAAAAGAGAATTTGTTTTTATTTTTTTATTCAGTGGCTGAAACTGTCTTCCATAAAATAGTGAATTATTTAGTAAAACCACAAAAGTCTTAAGTCTTTTCTTTCCCATACTGTGGCTTGGGGAAAAAAACACATTTATTGTCCGGTTTATAATTCACGTCTTTTCCTCTTCAGTTTGAACAACAAACACATGATTGATTTGCACTGAGAACACAAGTTACGCTGAAAGGAGGATAAGATTCATATTAATATACATGCAGCTCCCTGATAAAGCAAAACGGACATTAAAAGTCAAGCGGAAGAAAATGAGGACGAGAGCGAGTCACAGATGAAAAGACACAGAAAAAAAGCAGCGAGCATCCTCAGAGGAAAATTAACGCAAGGGTCACGGAAAAGGTTGCGACCAGGGAAACCAAAAGGGATGCAGAGAAAACATGGCGAGTTTAATGAGTGCAGTAAATTAATCCCACAAACACACACACATGAGCAGGCAGACAGATGCATGCAAGCAAAACACACACTTTCCTGCTTTCACTTTTCTGTGGGGCAGCGGAGAAGCCACCGGTAAATATTTAATCACAGGCGATCTAATCAGATTCCCACTTTAAATGCCAACACATTCAGTAGAAACACGAGAGCAGACGAGCAACCAGACACGCCGTAGACTGTCTCGCATCGCACCTTACCTTCTCAAGTGCCCAGAATACATGCAAGAATAATCAGGAGCAATGCAGCCTTGATATTAGTGCTGTCAAACGATTAATCGCGATTAATCGCATCCAAAATAAAAGTTTTTATTTACATAATATATGTGTGTTTATTGTGTATATTTATTATGTACTGTATATATAAATACACACACATACAGCATATATTTTGAAAATATTTACATGTATATATTTACATTCATATAATTTATATCATATATAAATATATTAAATATATAAACGTAACATATTTTTCTTAAATATATACATGCATGTGTGTATTTATATATACATAATAAATATACACAGTGCACACACATATATTATGTAAAAAAATATATATATATTTTGGATGCGATTAATCGCGATTAATCGTTTGACAGCACTACTTGATATCACATTGATTGGCCTCATTGCAATTGGTAATTATTATTGGCCTAATGTTTAACAACTGATAAAGATCAAAATCTATCCCGTAAATGTCATTTTAGAGAGTCGCAGTACTTTGCCCCGTCAGACTAGATTAGCACCAATTGAAGGGTCTATTAATAATGTAAGAGAATCATGTAATTGATCTCAGCTGAACACACGTTCTCCTATTGACTTTCAGGGACAGTGGCGATCAGACTCTCACAAACAAAGCTGCTTCAAGATATATTACTGTAGTAATGCGATATTAAAGCACCAAGATTGTAATTATGTTTGGTCTAATCAAGTCAAGCGGCAACAAACAATTTGGTAAATTTACATTTTCTTAAACCAGCATTGAAAAAGAAACTGGTGTAGAAACAATTTTCACTTAGACGTTGCTGGTGAAATTCACAATTACAAAGAAATGGCAAGTAACACATTGCCATTGTTCAATATACTTGGGAAGAGTTGCTTATAAGGTGGCTCCAACTGGTCAAAACAAATTGAAAGCTGCACAATTTCATTCACCAACCAAAACGAAGAGTGTTTATTAACCAGAGTTTTGTCCATCCAAGATGTAGATGAATTTGTTTATTCATGGGAACAATTTCGAGAAATGTAGCATCACATCACTTGCTCAGCAATGGATGCTCTGCAGTGAATGGGTGCCGTCAGAATGAGAGTCCAAACAGCTGATAAAAACATCACCATAATCCACAAGTAATCCACACCACTCCAGTCCATCAATTAATGCCTTGTGAAGTGAAAAGCTGCATGTTTGTAAGAAACAAATCCATCATTAAGATGTTTTAACTTTAAACAGTTGCTTCTGGCTAAAATATGAGTCCATAATCCATAATTAATATTCCTTTAAGTCAATCCCTGTTGTCCTCTCACATCAAAATCCACCCACAAATTTGTTTAGAACGGCTTTGGCTTGTAAACGGTGCTTGATGTGTGCATATTTCTCTCCTGATTCAGATGAGACAACTTTTTCTCCTGCAGAACACAATTTTATGGATTACAGACTTGTATTTTGTCCAGAAGCAATGGTTTTAGGTTAAAAACCACTTAATTACAAATTTGTTTCTTAAAAACACGCAGCTTCTAGATTCACAAGACATTAACTGATGGACTGGAGTGGTGTGGATTACTTGTGGATTATTGTGATATTTTTATCAGCTGTTTGGACTCTCATTCTGACGGCACCCATTCACTG
>NW_015662288.1:322418-335718 GCF_001515625.1 Sinocyclocheilus rhinocerous | reverse complement strand
AGTTTTTATCAGTAATTGTACTTTTTTGAGTAGTTTAAAAATTGTGTACTTTTACTTTTACTTGAGTACATTTTAAGTGATGTATCGGTACTTTTACTCCGCTATTTTCCTCCGTTTGTGGTCGTTACATGCTTATTTTATCCATCAACGTGATTGGATAGAGAGTAATAAGTCTCGTGACTTTTGTCAAATCAAATTGTGCATAGAAAACTTTAACCACCAACTGTTTATCATGGCTGCTGGAAGTGCATTCTTCAAGCATTAATTCTGTCGCATCTTCCTCTAACTTAATATGTTAAGGTAAATTTCGGATTTCTGCTTACTAAATGATTTGTATATATGCTTGCCTATCTAAACGGCATGAAATATGGTGTGAGGTTGCGGGTATTGCACAATGTGCATTTATGTTAAAAGATAATGTGAATTACAGAATGTACAACGTTTTTAAAATTTATAAATTGCGGTGTACAGTGTTTATTATGATGGGGTAGAATCCACAGCTCAGTACTCACTACTCAATACTCATGAGTACTTTTAAATAGGCTACTCTTTTACTCTTACTCAAGTAGTTTTTTGGACAAGTACTTTTACTCTACTCGCACTACATTTTTTGGAAGGTAATGGTACTTTTATTTGAGTGTATTTTTTCAGTACTCTTTCCACCACTGATGCTACATTTCTCCAAATCTGATGTAGAAACAAACTCATCTACATCTTGGACGGCCTGAGGATGAGTACATTTTCAGCAAACTTTCATTTTTGGGTGAACTGTTTCTTTAATAATCAGACTCTCTCTGCTGCTGAAAACAGTGTTTTAGGTTCAAACTGGTGTTCATCTAATATGCTGGTAAACTAAGTCTGCTAAAAGACACTGGGATTATGATCCAGCTCAAGCAAGACCTCTGGAGAGCAGGTTAGTCTAGTGCCGTCTCACTGTCCACTGTGTATTGATTACTGGATTCAAATCATAAGTTAAATATCAACTTTTTCTTTCCTGGTTAGATAAGATTCTTACAAACGTTTTCTCTTTTTATAAACTCTTTTAAAAAGCCTTGTTTTTTAATCAAAATTGTATCCGCAATTAAGATTCAAATTCAAGTTCCGATTTCAGGAACTCAGATTTTTCAGATTTTATAACTATCTTCACTCTTAAAAATAAAAGTGCTTCACGATGCCATAGAAGAACCTTTTTGTCTAAATGGTTCCATAAAGAACCTTTAACATCTGAAGAACCTTTCCGTTTCACAAAAGCTTCTTTGTGGCGAAAGAAGGTTCTTCAGATTATAAAAATGTAAGAAAGAGATGGTTCTTTAAAGAACCTTTGACTGAATGGTGCTTTGTAGAACCAAAAATGGTTCTTCTATGGCATCGCTGTGAAGAACCTTTTGAAGCACCTTTATTTTTAAGAGTGTTGTTTTATTATTACCTCTCTGTATTTCTTGCATTTGTTCCACCAGATGATGTTGAGCCTCTAAATCAAGCGATTATCTGCCGTGCTAAAACTGATTAATCATATTCTGAGGGGGGAAATAAGGAACAGCAGGACAAACAGAAAAAGATAAACACGAAGCAGATCAGATCAGCTCATGCCACACAAGCCTGATGTGCTAAAGACTGGCGTGACTATTCAAAGCCATTTGAATGGCAAATCACAAAGTGACAACCCTGTTTCACACTTCACGCTAATGTTAAATGGAAAAAAAGCAACTGATAAAAGCATTCGAGGATGGAACAGCTTTCCATTTTTCATTTTCAACAAAACTGAACTCTTGTAAACCATGATGCCAAATAAGCTTTGAATCATAATAGCAGATTTAAATACTTAAAAACTTTTTGAACACAAAAACACACACTAAACAAGCCTTTTATACATTTACATTTAGCCGACGCTTTTATCCAAAGCGACTTACAAATGAGGACAATAAAAGCAGTCAAAACTAACAAAAGAGCAACAATATATAAGTGCAAATGACAAGTCTCGGTTAGCCTAACGCAGTACACATAGCAAGGTGTGTATATATATATATATATATATTATACACACACACACACAAAGAAAAACAAGTAGATAGAATAGAAAAAAATCGAAAGCTAGTGTTTGTTTGTTTTTTAAATTAAAAAAAGAAGATAAATATAGATAAAGTAGCCAGTGCAAATTGATGAACAGAGGTGTGACATGCTTCTTTTCGGCTCATTAAAGATTAATCTTGCAGCAGCATTTTGGATTAATTGTAGAGGTTTGATAGAAGTGGCTGGAAGACCTGCCAAGAGAGCATTGCAATAGTCCAGCCTGGACAGAACAAGAGCTATTTTAAATATATTTCAATGCTAAATAATTTAAACAAAATTGAACTCTTGTAAACCATTATAGCTACCAGATAAGCTTTGAATCATAATAGCAGCTTTAAACAGGAAACTTTTTGAACACACAAAAAAACGCAAGCTTTCACACCACACTAAACAAGCCTTATAAATATATTTCAATGCTAAACTAACATTTTAAAGCGTAAAACTGGAATAAACATCATTATATTTATTCAAATCAACTAGCTGATGTCAGATGTAGATCCTGAATGAAACTGACTGGCCAAACAAGTCCTCACAGGTAAATCTGTCACTTAAAACCTTACATATAGCATGCATATCAATGAAATCAATATGCATAAATCAGCTGGTCATCACTGTAAATCAGAAAGGTGAATGAGGGGACGCCGATGCGACGCGTTTTCTTTCTGCTGCAAACGCACCAGGCATGAGAACAGAACAATGTAAATACATCATAAACAGCCTGGGTATTAATATTAGGATGTGTTAGGAGACAGGTGTGCTGTCAATCCAGGCCACTGACGGTGATAAAGCAATACGGTAGTATTCTCACCCACCTTTGTCATCTCACGCTCCGCGACTGATGGATGGATGGATGTAGTTTTCGATCCGCGCAGTGAAACAACGATCCGAGCCTCTTCGGATTCGCTCCTCCGCGGTTATTTGCCCTCAGAATCCGCGGACGCGAGACGCGAGACGCTTCGGTGCTCGGTAGGTCATCTCAGCGTTGATAAATACCGGCGCGTCGGTTGCCGCTCTCTGTCATCAGCGTATTCACGACGCACGCGCACGAATCAAAAAGCGGAGAGCCGACCAGGGTCTGCAGTTAACTTTTGGCTGGTGAATTGAGAAAATAAATCCGATTTTTACCAGTCACGAAATATATCTCGTCAGATAGGGTGAATTCGGGTAATCTGGGTCATTTTTTTTTTTTGCAGTTTTGATTTCTGCGATTTATTTTGATATCTATCTAACACATTAGATCAACACATTAGACTTTTCTGAAATCCCTAAGATGTTTTCTAACCACACCAGAAGAAAGAATGTAGATATTATACCCAGAGGAGACATGCCACACCTATTAGTGTTTTTGTGCCAAAAAAAAAAAAAAATTCTGCTTGAATTTGATCATCTGGGACAGGTCACTTTGTAATCTGGGACATATGTATTAGGCCAAAAAAAAGGCTATGTTCACCATACTTTATGCATATCAAACACAATATCACCAATTTTTAAAAAGCATTATGAAAAAAATTACAAGTACAGAAATCTCAATAAGAAAATTTATATTCCAATAACAGGAAAAATAATCTCTATCTCTACACAGGATACTTGCTATTATTAAGTAAAATATACTTACTAATTTACTTAACATTCATGAAGAAATTAAATCTAATTGCACTCTAATTAAGTAAATATTACTTAATTATATTTAATTTAAAAGTTGTGTTTATTTAAAGAAATGAAGTCAAGTTTATTTATTACTTTATAGACAGGAACCTTGCATTTATCAAAATATTAAGTAAATCTTACTTCTATTTACTGAAGTACGTAGATTTTATTATATATTTTTTGTTTGAGATTTCCATTTACTTAGTTTTATGAATATATATTACTATGATTATGTAAACATTGCTAATTTTTTTTTTTTTATTAATATAACCACATAAACTGTATTCATTTTGTCTATACCAGGGGTTCTCAACTCTGGCCCTCGAGGTCCATTCCTGCAGAGTTTAGCTCTAACCCTAATCAAACACACCTGAACAAGCTCATCAAGGTCTTCAAGATTACTGGAAAGTTAGATCATCAGGGTCTTCAGGATTACTAGAAAGTTACAGGTTGCTAAACTCTGCAGGGACATGGACCTCGAGCGCCAGAGTTGAGAACCTCTGGTCTATACCTTTATCACAAATCACACAACTAAAATACAATTAAACAGTTTATTTGATCAACATTAATAAAAGTGAATCAGTCACATTCACATGACCTACTAAAGTCTGGACACAAGTTTTTAACGGTCCATTCAGTAAAGCCTCATAAAAAGTGACATTAATCAACAAAACATGCATACCTCCACTGGTGATATTTGGTCTATTGAAAATATACAAAATAAAGTATGACTGAATGCTACTTCAAGTGTCTGCTGTTCTGTAATGCAATTCAATCACCATTACCAACATGAACTGCATTTACTGCACCATACACAGTTTCGACCCCAGGAGGTATAAAATATAGAAAAAAAACATGAACCAACATGAAAACCATCAGTCAGTCTTCCTCCCCACACCTCAAGTGTCCACTCTATCGGCTCGTCATGAGAGCTAGGTCACCCTGTAAATAAACAGACACAATTTGTGATATTAAAACAATGATCTAAAACATTCAACCACAATTTTATATTATGCAGTGAAGAATAGGTAAAAAATAACAACAATAATTTTATATCATGCAAATCTACGCATAGATTTATACTTGCCTGAATATGAGAATTAGACAAATCACTCCTATATGGTCCTCAGTTTACACTCCGGCTTATTCTGCAGTGAATCCAAAGCCTTCCTGTTGATAGAAGCGTGTGTTCATAAGACTTCGATTTTTAACCAACAAATTACAGATTGATTGAGTAAAAGAAAAGATTTAACTGGCAAGACTGGACTGGAATTAACTGGAATTAAGTTGAATACCTTTTGTGAAACAGAAAGGTTCTTCAGATGTTAAAGTTTCTTTAAGGAACCATTTAGACAAAAAAACTAGTACATTTCTCTATAAAAGAGCACCTGTCATAAAAACCTAAAAATTAAAATTACCCCATGATTTACTCACCCTCAAGGCATCCTAGGTGTATATAACTTTCTTCTTTCAGACGAATCCAATCGGAGTTATATTAAAAACTGTCCTGGCTCTTCCAAGCTTTATAATGGCATGGGCGGGTGTTTTCTTTCAACAGTCCAAAAGAAGTCCAATAAAGCGCATCCATCCATAATAAAAAGTGCCTCACATGGCTCCAGGAGATGAATAAATGCCACCTGTAGCGAATCAATGCTATTTTGTAAGAAAAATATCCATATTTAATGCGTTAGAAACCGTTTTCTCAGTGTGTAAATAGTCATTATAGGGGCATCCTGAGGTTAAGTACCCTTTCCTTTCAGGAAAATTTTTCCTGATTTATTTTTCCATTGACATTTACCTAATCCATAATCATAAATCAATATTATCGTCATAAATATTACCAGGAGAAAAAAAGTAAAAGGGCACAGAAAAGAACGATGATTTGTTATTAATTTATGGAGACAGTGTTATACTACTCTTCTAATTAGGTATTGCAGCCCTGCTATTATTGTTTTTCCTAATTTGCAAGTTGCTTTGGATAAAACCATCTACTAAATGTAAATGTAATGGAAATCTAATGTAAAATATTCTGACCTGGAAAATGCCAAGGATGAAGCAAGTTAAACTGCTTTTTTAAACACTCTTGATTGTGCATCTTTGGAGGTATGTGCAGTTTGGCACATAGTCAACATTCATCACACTATTTCTTTAGATAGCATGTGTCAGATTATACAACTGGTTTGTGAAATTGTCCAGGGTTATATGACCATATATGGTATAATCTGTGTTTACAGAGCAATAAGGAACTAGATAAAAAAGTTTGTCAAAGTTTAAAGCAGCTGTAAAAGCTTGCAGTTTGAAAATGTAGATAGACAGATTAGATGGTTAGCATGTTTCTAGCATGATTAGCATGTTACACGCATGTTGCTAGCATGATTAGCAAGTAACTAGCATGTTTTGCTAGCACGATTAGCGTGCTACTAGCATGTTGCTAACATGATTAGCAAGTGACAAGCATGTTTCTAGCATGATTAGCAAGTTACTAACATGTCGCTAGCATGTTTCTAGCATGATTAGCATGTCGCTAGGATACATAGATATAGATAGAAAGAAAGAAAGAAAGAAAGAAAGAAAGAAATGGTCAGGATAGACAGATAGATAGATAGATAGATAGATAGATGAGTTTGAATGAGTTTGAATGGATTAGAAATAGTACATAGAAGGGAAGCTTGATTGAGTCTCAAGGGATTCTGGGAGTTTTTGAATTTTGGCAGTTGGAGTTTGAATAGTCTTGGCTCATCTGAACATTCCGTCAATGTAAATCTATGGGATTTTTATGATTTTTAATCTTCAATTTTATGAAAACTATAAGTCGGATCAGTCTGAAAAGACAAACCACACTAAAGTCAGAACAGTCTGAAAGATCTGGGCTGAGTTTGGTGGTTCTAGCTTGAAAGCTATAGGCTAAATATATCTTCTTATATAAAGCTAATAATAAGAAGCTTAAATAGCAGATAAGTAGGTTGGCTTTCTCAAGCCAACCTAATGATACTAAGGCCACGTTCACACTGTCAGTTTTTGGGATTGACAACCGCATTTTCTTTACAGGTATGAGTCTCGAAATGTCCCGTTCACACATCAGCTTGCAGTTGCGTTTAGAATACTGTCTGGTGCAACGGGAATCAAGCACGTATTCCTTACCAGTAACCATAGCGACAGTGACCAAAGGAAAATCAAAGATGGCGACGTGCATAAAACTGAAAGTCTTATCACTTTCTGACACGACAAGAGTCCAATCGAGCCGCGAGTTCTTCAGTCAAATCTTCATTAACCGACAGCAGCTTTTAAATTTGGGTGGAGAGCGGAGCATTTGAATCGCACGCAGAACACAAAACTGACAGGATCTAAAACGTTCAGATGACACGCAGCTCATTTCTCCGTCACTGTAAGTTACCGAAAACACGTAACACATGGTAGACACGCGTTTGTGCGGCAGAGCGGCTCTCTCGCGCGCTGTATGACGTGACAGACAACTAGTTGTCCGGTCAAACGTCAAACTAACGTTACCGCCGTTGTTCAGTTCACACAGCGCGTGTGTTCCGAGAATGCGGTTGTGAGTCCTGAAAATGTACAGGTGTGAGTTTGGTTTCAGAATGCGGTTGTGAGTCCTGAAAATAACCGAACTGTGTGTGAACGTAACCGTATTAAGGACTCAAAAACAGGACTGACAACCGTATTCTGCTGCTGTGTGAACGTGGCCCATATGATGCTAAAATTTGCTTCAATGGTTGCTACATTTTCTAAATTGTTTCTAGTGTCTGTACTGAGTGTTGCTATGCGCTGTGTCTAAGTTGTGGGTTTTAGCATGCTACTTTGTAATTGCCATTGTGCTGCATTGTTGTTAAGGTGGATTTAGAACATTGCTGTTTTCTGCCTCTTGGATATTCTGGTCTCTGTATTTTGGCTCATTTTCTTTTTCCTTTTTTCTATTTTTTTTTAAATTGCCAACCAGATCTTAATCTGTAGCACAAATACTGTAGTAAAAAAAAAAAAATTGGCTCCTCACCTCTGCTATGGTTTCAGCTGTATTTCTTATCCTCCCCCTGCTGCTCATTTTCTCTCCCTTTATTTCTGTGCAGTGACTTTGTCCTTGTGGGATCAAGTATCGCAGCACACATAGAGCACTGTTAACAACAAAGAGGGCTGGGTGAGACTCTGTGTCTCTGTGTGTGTGTGTGTGTGTGTTTAAGTGTGGGTTGTCAGAAGAATAGATCTTGTGTATGAGTCCTGGGTGAGGATAAATGTGGATGGTGAGACTGGAAACTAGTTAAAGATGAACAGAACTTTGCTGATAGAATTCTGTGAAGCTCCTGAGATGCCGCTCTCACAAGCGATTGGACAGGTGTGTGAGTCACTTCAATGAATCGGTATCTCTGTCCCATTTCAGACTCCACCCATCCACATCTGCCACTGCTTCTCACAGGATTTATCAAATAAACCGTGCGGAAAATGGTATAATTCAATATTACACTGCTCCCAAAATACCTGATTGTGATTGTCTAATGACAGCATTATTTTGGATTAAAATGAGAGAGAAAAAGAGAGTATAATGCAGTCTCGGGCTTTAATCCAGAGTTGATGCTGCACTGTATGTTGAGCTTACAAATCGGCATGACATAAAAAAATCACCAATTTGCAAATGCGTATCATAGATCTTATTGTGATTGATTCATCCGTGTATATATTTCTTCAAAATGTTTTTAGACTGTCATCTTAAATCAAAATTTAATTGAATTTTCGATGAAGAAAAATAAAAATTCATTCATTCATTGGGGCTATTTTGCTTCCACAAGATGTCTTCTTTCAGACTAGTGTAAAGAAACACCCAAAATACACATTTAAGTGTTTGTTTAATTGCACTTTATCTATTTGCATTTGTAGATATTTCAGTATCATCAGATATTGCAGTGCATATCTTTAAAGGCTGTTTTCTCAAAATGAGTTTTTAATTTATATTCTGAAGGTTTTTACAGAGAGGTTTGTTTTTACATAATTTGCCTGATTTCATGGAACATTATTTATAATAACTGTTAACATTATTTAAACGGTCTATTGACAGTATTTTCTGATTTATGGACAGATCATAGGGAAATTGAAAATCCCTTCTGCAAAAAGCTACATCTGACACAAAGCGAAACAAGAATTTTGAAAGTGGCTTTGTCCAGTATTCAGAGCTATCTTCTGGAAATGTATGCAAATTAGTGCATATTCAATTAGATAATGCATCATTTGCATATTTAATATTTTAGAAAACTTGCTTGCATTTAATTAGTATGTGCAACAATATGCGAATATTTCACATGACCACTATATTGCATGTTTAATTCAGCGTGTGCATCTATTTGTCATCACGGAAATAAAAATGGTCCTTTTTTGATCCAATTTTGTCTAAAAATACTTTTTAAGTCTAATCAAATAAGTCAAAAAAGAGATAATCGTATTTCTTCATCTTCATTCCTCACACTGGAAACGGAGTCATATTGAGTGCTTTGCATTGTGGGACACTATATGCATGACAGCAATAGTAAGACTAGTAATATGGTATTCCAGATGTTAAATATGTACTGTGCAAGATTCTGGATGTGCATCTCATTTCCTTTCCTCAAGGAAATGATGCCAGGATGATATCTGAGGACAGAGGGATCAAAACAAGACCCATTTATGAAAAAGCATATCCTTATTTCATGCATTGTGCACTGGCTGTATAATGCACATTTCAGCTAAATCAGTAGATCATCTGGGTATCCAATGCATACAAAAATACTGCAAAAGTATGAGTAGTGTGATGAAAATGCAGCCACACTCCTGCATTATGCAGCGTAATATCAATCCGCCTTCACTGTCACAGCACAGTTTGTACCAGACACACTCGCTCACATACAGAGCAGCTTAGCATTCCCATTGCATTAATAAAACCTTTACGTCGCTCCCAAATGAGATGGATTGGAGATGAAAAAGGAACTCTAGATTAAGACCAGCAGCCAATCTTCATAATGAAGGCCAGTCTGGTGTCGGCCACAACTCGCATCCAGCCGGGGCCATTCAAACCAGCTTATCTATGAAAACACCCCACACATCATCCTCTTCAGATCGGCCGCACACACATCTCTGGAAATAATCCTCTCAACTCAGGTTGATTTCAGCAGTGGGTCTTGAAGTACCATAAAGCTGCGGTGAATGGATTGGGGGCTCTTTGACACAATGGAGCAGTTCATGACATGAAAACAAATAGCTGGAGTCGGGATTTTGCTCTGCCGATAAGGAAATTATTTTTATTGACCTTTCTCTACGAGGATCCTCCCCATTCAATTAGACCATTGAATGAGCTGGACTTTGATAGATGTTAATCTACCGAATAAAGCACATCAAGATTCAGTGTCAGCCTCTCATTAGTATATATAACCTTATCAACAATCAGAGCATGCTGGTATGTGCATAAATCAGATCATGGTGTTAATGCAATAAATAGTGCACTTCTTTTATTAGGTACAATTAACAAAAAAAATGATCTGAAGTGGGAGTGCACATGCGCACCTGTGACGTCACAGAAATAGGAGAACGCATGAATATTTATGAAAACTCAAGATACAGATTTACATGTAATTTGTCTTTTTTAGAAAGCATTGCCGGACTGGATGGTAGAGAGGGGTGTGGTTGCTGATGGTTTCAGATGTAATGTACAGAATATCCAAAGAGTGCTCGGTTTTGTACAGTTTGATTAATAATATTATATTATTAGCAAAATACTTTATACATGTAGATATTTTAAATCTCCTTTGTTTATTGTATTTAATGATCTAAAATACTTCTCAGATGCCTTTAGTAAAATGAAAAATCAAAAGGCATTAAAACTGTTTGTTTGTATTATATAACTTGTAATTATATTTTTTCTATATTATTTTTTATTTTGTTTTATGATGTTTCTTGGAATGTTATGTTATACGTTTAGTCTGGAATTAACATGGTTCCATTGTGTTGAGCCTTCCATACCAGATCCTTTTTTGTATACTAATGCAATTTTGTTGTATTCAGATTTTGTACTTAATAAAAATAATTTTTATATATATATAAACAAAATTGCATTAGTTATAAAATAAAAAATATTTTTGCTTTTATACAATATAATTGTATTATATTATTTTATAATCAATATTATTGTTTTTTATATAAAAACATATTAGCATTATATGATCTGGATTTCAAATCTCTATTAGGCTTATTTGTTAATTTCCTAGTTATTGTTAATTTCCAAAACTGTTATAATAACGACTATAAATGTGCAAAAGTTATTGCGAGTGGCGTGAATCATTTATTACGAACAAAACTTTATTTGAAAGGCAAAGTTAAATAAAAATTTGAGAGCTTTGTCAACAATATCCAAGGCTTCAATCCCTGAAACCCACAGCTGACCGTTGAGAAGAACTGGCCTTCATCTACTGTTAGTTCATCCTAACGCTCCCCCTACTGGAGGCAACAGAGATTAACACACAATCAGCAGACAACAAACTACACGTACAGAAAAGAGTCGATTGAGATGTTTTATTCTGGGTTTTTCGGTTTAACTTTTAATTGTTCTGTGTTTGAAAGGCGTTCGAGGAAATGGAGACCCATAGGAGACAGAGCGGTGATCACAATGAGGCGATCTGAAAGGTCAGTGAAATACTTTTACCCAGAAATCACATCATGATGTATAATAATCAACAAACAACATCTGTAATTGAAATTATTTAAATATCACCAATAGAAACTAGGCCATATCCTTAACGTCAAGGCCTGCCTGAGGATGAAGGTATCAGAACCTTCTGCCTCCTTCCAAAACTTCCAACACTGCTCTCAAAGGAATAGTTCATCTAAAATAAAAACCGTCATCATTCACTCGCATTTAAAACCATAATGTTTTTCTTGTCTTCACAGATAACTATAAAGCCTTATATAATCCTTCTGTGAAAAAGCGGGACGTTCCCACCACAACAATTTGTTAACTTTTTCAAAAATTTTTTCAGATCGTTAGAAAGCATCGACAGCCAATCAGAATCCACCCAGCAGTTAAAGCGCGCGAACATTTAAGCGGCAGGAAAGGAAGCGCGCGCTTATAATAAACTGAACGTTATTGTCCGTTGGTGTGGACGCTAGTATAGTTATCGTTCTTGTGAACGGACCTTATTAGGGTCTGTTTTTAGCAAGCTGTTATATATCTTCAAAACAGAATATGGAGTCATATACACTTCTTGACAGACCCTGGTCAGCTGATTTAGACTTACAGAATATCATAAACGCTTGCAATGACATGAGGGTGAGTAAATATCGACAGAACTTTATTATTTTATTACTTTAAATTACAGGAGTGTGAATAACAAAACTCTTAAAATACTGTCTTGTACGTACCTGGTGCTTACAGTCGGTTTTAAAGGGGTCATATGATGCTGCTAAAAAGAACATTATTTTGTGTATTTGGTGTAATGAAATGTGTTTATGCGGTTTAAAGTTCAAAAAACACATTATTTTCCACATACTGAAGTTACGCCTTCTTTTTTTGCGTGAACATTTGGGCGGTGTTATGCAAATATTAGCACATAGTGAGGTAGGTATGTGGGGGCGTGTTAGAACGAGCCGTTTTAGGTAGGCGTGGTTAACTCTTAACTTTTATAAAGAATATCTCTTTGGTTTTGAGACTTTAGTGTTTGCAACTTTACAGATCTTCTTTATGCACCAAGAGCTTGTAACACTCCAAAGAGAAAGGAAAAAATGAAATCGCATCATATGACCCCTTTAAGGCAAACCTGGTTTTCGTTTAGCTCTTTCACTCGCAGAAACCTTTCCGGTCAGTACAACACATACACTCTGCCATTACATCTTTAAGTTCAGTTACTGGCTTTTGTTGATAATTTTGGCACAAAATCTCCAAATAGAAGGAAAACAAATAAAGAATTTGCCTCCGAACAGTGAAGACGTACGTCATAAACGATATTAAGGGGTAAACATGACAACACAACATACAGAGACACCATGTTCTGTGTAGAGACTATTCAGTTGTTCTCACAGTTTCATATTAAGAAGACACTGGACAGCAGTAGTGCTTTTTGGGGTCTTAAAATAAAGTACAGACTTAACGAAGATGGGGGCTCTCTTGCATATTAATGTCTGCAGAATAAACGCAGCATGCATCTTCACAAGCGCTCTTTAGCAAACACATTTTTTAATATATCTTTTATCATGTTGGAAGGTTTTATTTGGCACAGAGAGGGACAATTTGGCTTAGCGTGCAAAAGTCAACATGAAACGGTGTTTATAACCCATTTTACATTTACATTGTGATTGCAGCTTTTTGATTGTTTCCGGCCTAGATGACATAATCTGAAAACGAAAGTCGTTATTATATTATTATTATTATTAGTTATTATATTTCAATGAAAGATCCTAAACTGCAATGAAGAATTATTCACAAAAACGTGAATTAGGAACGTAAATAGGGTTGGTTTAATTCCATGCTGACTTTAGACTCATCATATGAGATGCATATAGGAGGGTTTGGCATCCAAATTGGACACAATTTGAGTGACAGCGAGATTAAACCCCCCCCCCC
>NW_015662288.1:311185-322292 GCF_001515625.1 Sinocyclocheilus rhinocerous | reverse complement strand
CCCCCCCCCCCCCCGTTACACGTCCTTTACAGGGTGGATGTAGTACAAATATGTTAAAGCTAGCAGACAGAAAAACAGAGGGGAAACGAGGGATATTACCAACTCCCTCGTAGATCGAAAGCTACATTTGGGGGCTTGGAGAAAACGAGAGCAGAGAGGAAGATGAGAGGAAAGAAAGAGAAAAAGAAAGACATTCAGAGCGTTTATAAATCGCTCTCTCCATAGAGGGCGCTGGAGAAGGAGATGTAATCCAGGGCTCCAGGGGCCACCTCAGGGCCGATGTACTTGGTCATGCGGCTGATGCAGTACTCGGCCTGCTCGAGTGGGAGTTCACGACGAAGCTCCTCCACGGTGATGTAGGGCTGAACGACAAGAAGAGACACTTTTACACCAACTCTCACTGTGTTTTTGTACTAAAATTGATACTAAAACGTGTGCAAATAAACATCGAGCATAATTAATTCTGAATTCTCCCAGACAATATGGCAAGTTGTTTTAACATTTAATCCTTAAAACATACTTGTATCTATTCAATTTTTTAGCTACTAGTATCTATTCCCATTAGGTATTCGTACTTACTCATTAGGTACTAGATGTTATTTATTAGTTACTAATACTTATATGGCAAGTCATTTTAACATTTGATCCTTAAAACATAGTATCTATTTTCGTAACACTTTATTTTAAGTTGTCCTTGTTACATGTTACATGTACTTACTATTATAATAACAATAAATTATGCATAATTACATGCAAGTAACCCTAAGCCAAACCCTAATCCTAACCGTAATCATGTAGCAAGTACATGTAGTTGATTTAAACATCGAGCATAATTAATTCTGAATTCTCCCAGACAATATGGCAAGTTGTTTTAACATTTAATCCTTAAAACATACTTGTATCTATTCAATTTTTTAGCTACTAGTATCTATTCCCATTAGGTATTCGTACTTACTCATTAGGTACTAGATGTTATTTATTAGTTACTAATACTTATATGGCAAGTCATTTTAACATTTGATTCTTAAAACATAGTATCTATTTTCGTAACACTTTATTTGAAGGTGTCCTTGTTACATGTTACATGTACTTACTATTATAATAACAATAAATTATGCATAATTACATGCAAGTAACCCTAAGCCAAACCCTAATCCTAACCGTAATCATGTAGCAAGTACATGTAGTTGATTAATACTACTCAGTACTTATATGTATAATTACACTGTAACAGGGACACCTGTTACAATAAAGTGTAGCCTTATTTTCATACTACTAGTACTTAATTTGTAGATACAAGTATCGATTCCATTAACTAATAGTACTTACTCATTAGCTACTAGTGCTTATTCTTTAGGTACTGCTAACTTTTTAAATGATACTAGTATTTATTCATTAGCTACTAGTTCTTTTATTTATCAGATACTGGTACATTCATACGATACTAGTACCTATTCAGTTCAAGTATCTAAAAATAGGTACTAGTATCTAAAAAATAAGTACTAGTAGTTAATGAATAACTACTAGTATATAAAAATATGTACTAGTCACAATTGGAAAACATACTAGTAAAAACTGAACAGTTGCTATTTAAATGACAGATCCCCATAGAAGTCAATGGCAAAAATGCGAAATGTGTTTCTAGCAACAATAGAACAGTTACTAGTCACTATTGAAATAAGTACTAGTATCTATTTCACAGGTACTAATATATAATGAATAAATACTAGTGTATTTAATTGTTAGGTACTAGTTCTAGATACATGTACCTTTTAAATATACAGTGGTGCTTATTATGAGATACTAGTACTTATTGATTAGCTACTAATACTTATTGAATAGATATTAGTACATATTTATTAGATACTGATACTTATACCAAACCTCTACATTGGCCTCGACAGTGCCAATTCTGACTAGTCATAACCTAAGACGAGTAAAAAAAATCAGAGTGCTTAACTATAATATTTAAAAAGATAGTAGTCACTATAGGAATACATACTAGTCAGAACTGAATCGTTGATATGTGAATGACAGATCCCCATAGACGTCAATGGCAAAAATGTTAAATGTGTTGCTAGTAACAACAGAATAGTTACTACTCACTATTGAAACAAGTACTAGCATCTAATAAATAGCAACTAGTATCTTTAAGTTACTAGTAACTAAACAATAAAAACTAGTAGCTTAAGAATAAGTACTAGTACCTAATGGAATAGACACTAGTAGCTAAAAAAAAATTCTAAAATAGATACTAGTACGTTTAAAGGATTAAATGTTAAATCAGCTTGCCAAACAGACACAAATGGATTAAAGAGCAGCAACACTGGATGTTGATCTCACCTTGTCGGAGGCCAGGATCTTGAAGGAGGCCATGACCTGTTCGGCAGTGTCGGTTTCAGCGGTCTCGCGTGTCATGAAGTCGATGAAGGCCTGGAAGGTCACCACGCCTGTGTTGTTGGGGTCCACCAGGGTCATGATGCGGGCAAACTCCACCTCACCCTGACAGAAACAGCCAATGAGATTCAAGATATCACATTTACCTTTGTGCTTATTGGCGTCCAGCAAAGCGCCTACTGAGATTGAAATTATTCCGGGTTGAGATAGGGCTTGAGCAAAACGTAAATGATTCAGTATGAAAGAGAGGTTTTCTGCAAAGTCATGCTTAACTTAAAGAAATAAGCCTTTTTAAAAATGATGTAAAAAATTCTAACAAACTAATTTGTTTAATGTTCAAAACAAAAATATTCAAATGTGTGATAGGCTTACATTTTTAGACATTAATTATTTGTTTATAATTAATGATTTATTTATGTTTTATGTATTTACATTTATGTTTTTAATTATATTTCCAAAAAATATGATACAATGTATTTATGCTGTTGCCAAAATATTTGAGAACCTTATTTTGAAACTGCTCAAATGTTTGGGGTGTTTTAAAGAGGTATAAATACGTATATTCAGCAAGGATTTATTAAATTGGTCAAAAGTAACAGAAAAAGAGACATATTAATGTTACAAATTTAAAAAAAATGCTGTTCTTGTGAACTTTATATTCATCAAAAAATCCTTTAAAAAAATGTACTACAGTTTCTACAAATATGTGAAGCAGCACAACTGTTTTCAACACTGATAATAATCAAAAATGTTTCTTGAGCAGCAAATCAGCATATTAGAATGATTTCTGAAGATCATGTGACGCTGAAGGCTGGAGTAATGATGCTGAAAATTCAGCTTTGCATCACAGAAATAAATTACATTTTACATTATATTCACATAGATAGCAGTTATTTGAAATTGTAATAATATTTCACTGATTTTCCTGATTTTATTAAAAAATGCATCCTTGTTGAGCAGAAGAGACTTCTTTCAAAAACAAAATAATCCTACCGACTCCAAACATTTGAATTGTATGTGCATGTAATTTGGTGAGGATGAATGATTTTGTCTCAGTGCATTAGTAATATCGATACAGAAGGGGTTTTATGTGAGTGGGAGGAGTTTTCTCGTCGCTCACCAGATCGTAACCCATGGAGATCAGACATGCGCGGAAATCGTCGGGGTCCATCATGCCGTTTCTCTTCTGCAAGTTAAAAACAATAGTGAGTCCCCTTGCATACGGTCAGATGTGAATGTGGATGCGTGTCTCACTGACCCTGTCGAAGTGGTTGAAGGAGGCTCTGAACTCATTGAGCTGCTCCTGGCTGATGCCCTTGGCGTCGCGGGTCAGGATCTGGTTCTCCACCTCGTTGATGGTGCGAGCGATGGTGGTGAGCAGCTGCTCCCAGCCCACACGGACGTGCTGGAGGAGGGAATGACGGATGATGCCAGAAACAGAGCCATCGTCAATTGTTGCTGGCTCTTGAACATTCATCATTCCTCTCATAATGCTTACTGTTCCGTGTGTAATGTGAATTTGTTATGCAAGCTCTGTTTAATGGTTTTATTTTTGGGTAAGGCATCATACAAAAAAACTTTATATTATTATTAGACTAAATATTATTATGAACACATCACTAAAATATATAGGAGAGACCAGGTTAATCATTAATGAATTATAAAAAATAAAATAAGTAAATTTTTGTGATTCATTATAGTTCTGCTATTTAAATTTTGCTAAAATGTATTTTAAAAAATGAACAGAAAATTAAAAACATATTAAATACATGTATGTTTTGACTTTTTTTTTTACCTTAGTTTTTATATTTTATATAAAATATAGGGTCAGTGTGTTTTAAATTAACTCTAAAAGTGCTATTATCAGGGTTACTATAGGTAACTAAAATTAAAACCATAAAAAATTAAATGAAATGCAGTCTAAAACAACGTTAGATTAGTAAACATTTCTCATTTTAATTCCGCTTTTTTAACTAAAATTCAATTCAGTAATTCAGTATACTTGACGTACTAACATAAATGAAAAAAATCTAATGAAAGTTGATAAAAACTATTTAGAAATAAACACGTGATTTTTTTTGTGATTCATAATAGGTTTACTATTTAAATTGTGTTAAAAAAAATCATTAAATAATTATTTTAAAATAAAAACAGTAACATTAAATACATATCTGATATGGAAAATGGCTTTTTTTTAACTTAAACTACATTAACTATATTTTAAATAAAGGCATTCCTCTTGAATTTGTGTCAATAAAACGATAGGTTCCCACTGTGACAACTTACCCCACTATAGCACCAATATGTGTTTTAAATGATCTTTGTAAAAACTTTGCTTTGTAAAGGCTTTAAGTTTTGTATGTGTAAAAAATAGATTTTAAAAGCCTGTGAAATATTCATAGGTAGCATGAAACTAGTCCCAGTCCCCCGTATAACACAAAACAAAAAAATGAGTGATTGTTCTGAAAATGAAGCCTGTGTTTGTAACAGAATACCTCCATGGTGTAGTTGGTGTGTTTGTTGTCGAAGATGAGCGCCTCCTGAATGAGCTGGTGATCTCCCTCCTGTTTGTCAATGTTTGATTTGTAGTTGATGATGTTCTGCTCGTACTGCTTCAGATTATTCATCTGTTCCTCCAGTGAGCCGGTGATATCCACCGACACGTGACCGATCTCCTAATAACAGCAAACCGACAGAGAGAGAGAGACGGTGAACAAATGTGCATCAGAAGAGAAAGAACAGAAGTCTGTAAATAAAAAAGGAATCAGCAAACAAAGTCAAGAAGCTTAACCAAGCTAAAAGCTACTCATACTTAAAAAAAAATGTTTTATCGTTTATTCATTATAATCATTATTTTTGTTCTTAAAATAAATGTTACCTGAAATAAAATAAAAAGTTAAAGAAAAAAAACAACTCGATAAATTAACTTATTCTATATAAGCTACCTGGCAAGGAAGCATTTTAATTTAGTTTAAATTGATGCTTTACTTAGTTACTTCCCAAAACTGATACCTTTAAAAGTTAAGTTTTCAGAAATTGGAGGCTTGAGGCAAAAGTGCCACTAAAATGAACAAAAATGCCCCAGAACAACTAAACTAAACCCATTATGGCTGTCGAGATTAAAGTGAAATTAAAAATAAATAATAATAATAAAAATGACAAAAACACAACACAAAATTACCAAAACTTTAACTTAAAATTATGGTGAAACCAAAAATATCAAAATCATTCAAAATAAAGGGAAAAAACTAAAACAAAACTCAGAAATTGGAGGCTTGAGGCAAAAGTGCCACTAAAATGAACAAAAATGCCCCAGAACAACTAAACTAAACCCATTATGGCTGTCGAGATTAAAGTGAAATTAAAAATAAATAATAATAATAAAAATGACAAAAACACAACACAAAATTACCAAAACTTTAACTTATGGTGAAACCAAAAATATCAAAATCATTCAAAATAAAGGGAAAAAACTAAAAAAAGACAAAAAAACAGAGCAAAATTACCAACTAAAATTAAAATGAAAAATGAAGAAAAAATAAAATGTAAATCTAAATTAAATCTATTATGGCTGTACAGGTTAAAGTAAAATGGGGGAAAAAATGAACGAAAAGTGTTCATTCGCATCAGATTTCTTCACTTGTATGTGATCCTGGAGCACAAAACCAGTCTTAAAGGGTTAGTTCACCCAAAAATAAAAATTAGCCCACAAATTACTCACCCTCAAGTCATCTTAGGTGTATATGACTTTCTTCTTTCAGACGAATCCAGTCGGAGTTATATTAAAAATTGTCTTTGATCTTTCAAGCGGTTTCATAGCACTCAGCGGGTGTTGCATGCATCAGTCCAAAAGCAGTTAAATAAAAAGCGCCCATCCATAAAAAAAAATCTAACACGGCTCCGGGGGGTGAACAAAGGCCTTCTGTAGCGAATCGATGCGGTTTTGTAAGAAAAATATTCATATTCAAAACGTAATAATCACTTTAATGTAGCTTGCGCCAACAGTTTACACGGAAGCAGCTCCGGGAGCATGACGTATGAGGTCAGCGCTGCGTATATCTCGGCCAAATATTGTCCTATCCTAACAAACATCACACATCAATGGAAAGCTTATTTATTCAGCTTTCAGGTGATGAATAAATCTCAATTTTGAAAAATGGACCCTTATGACTGGTTTTGTGGTCCAGGGTCACATATGAGCTGTCTGAATGAATCAGTTCATTAAAGCGAATTTGACTTAGACTTAGAAAGAAAGTGTTTGATTATTGCTTTTAGTAACTTCCCAACACTGATACACTCGCAACTTCATTAAATCTTGTTGTTTACTCCCAACACCTCATGGTTTCATCATGTTGAATAAGCTCACCTCCATCTTGGTCTGAATCCAGGGTCCGATGATGTTGGCCTGAGCGGCGAAGGAGCGCCGCAGCCTCTCATTGGCCTGTTGCCTGGCAACCTCCTCCTGCAGCATCTGGTCTCTGAGGGGAACCAGCTGCTTCACCTGCAGGGGGCGACAGATCAGAAACACACATCTGAGTCTCTTCATGCAACCAGAAGTGAAGTAAATGACTAGCCATGAGCTTTGTGTGTCTGTACTCACTGCCTCCCATTTGTTGGTGATGTCCTGTGGGCTGAGGACCGTGTAGGGATTGACTCCGACCAGCTTGATGCCGTAGGTCTGGGCGATCTTGGTGATCTCGTTCTGGATGCCCATGATGGCGATGCGCTCCTTATCGGCTTCTGGCAGGGTGGCCTTGTACTGATCGTGAGCTGTGATCAGGCTCTGAAAGAGAAATGGAGATTAAAGGTGTAGTTAATGGTGTCCTATTATGCTTTTTTACTTTTTCAACAGTAGTTAGTGTGTAGTGTTGCTGTTTGAGCATAAAAAAGATCTGCAAAGCTCAAAGACCACTCTACACTGAGATATTCTCTTTAACAGAAAACACTTTACAAGAACTGCAGTGCACTTCTTCACAATATCACTCTTTTAAATAATTCCCACCCACAAAAAACCCTCAAAAACGCGGGCGAAGCCAGCACTGTGTTTCCCACAAGCATCGTAAGCTTAAGTACATCATAGACCCATTGAAACCAATGGAGCTACGATCAACTTTGGGAAATACAGCCCTGATTGAGCTGCACTAGAGACCATAGACTGTAATGGCAAAATTAGTTAAAATTTACAGCTGAGCAGATGAAACTCATGTTATGGTAAGGGGCGTGTCACTCTAAGCGGTTCTCCAATCACAACGCACTGGGCCAGCTAACCAATCAGAGCGCATTTCGTTTTTCGGAAGGAGGGGCTTCATTGAAACAGGAACTGAACAGGGTGTTTGAGACAAACTGGGAAGAGCGGTCCTGCAATTCAATCTTTGCAGGGAGTTTGATTGACAGGCGATCTAACCAATCATAATCTACCATTTTATCCGACAAACAAACCAAAGAGGAGAGTAGATTAACATCCGTGGACTTGAACTTGAAAAATAGCGTGTATTAAGGTCTTTCCACAGTTGAATTTAGATACCCTTCTGATGTTCATTCATGTTTATTTCATGCTATAACTAGCAAAGAGGAAGAGATGATCGGTTCATGTGCCGCTTGAACTGAGGTGCAGAGATCTGTCACGACACATTAAAGAGCCATAAATCGGTATTTATTGTTTGAATTTCAAATTTGAAAGCTGAGACTTTTTGTTTCACACCAAAAGTAACCTGCTCTGTTTTGTCTGTCAATGTGTTGTCAGTTTTCTCTTTGCTCCGTGATGTATTTTTCACTGCATGAGAACATGATGTGTGGCGTGAGAGTGCCATGACTTGTCAGACATAGCGGCAGTAACTCAGTTATGTAAAATATGTGACCAATAATGCATTTTTGTAACAATCAAGCATGAAAACCTATTCTAGTACACCCCAAAAACCAAATCAAGACTTCATAAAAGGGCATAGGACCCCTTTAAAGGGGTCACCGAATGCATTTTTTAAATTATTTTAGAATGTTTCCTGAGGCGCATTTATAATCTTACTTTTTTTTTCTATCAAAAACAGTCACAATTTAAGTATTATGGAAGAGGATTAGGGACAAGCAATAATAAAAAAATAAAATCATCTCGAGATTAAAGTCGTTACATTTCAAGAAAAAAGTTGAGATAAAATGTTGAGATTAAACTCATTAAATAACGAGAAAAAAGTCGTAAAATTTCGAGAAAAAAACTCGATTTCCAATTTTCCGATGTGATATTTGATGAGAAAAGGAAGAAAAGCAAGTTTGGCAAAAGATGGACTCGAACCCAGTCGATTGTATCAGTCGCTACTCCCCAGTGCATTACTCTCCAACCCACCCCACTGCAGACGCTAAATAACGCTGTCCAACAAGATGAAATGAACATGACACGAGTGTGTTTATTCTCGACTTTTTTCTCGCAATTTAACGACTTTTTTCGCGTAATTTAACGAGTTTTTTTCTCAAAATGTAACGACTTTTTTCTCGTTATTTAATGAGTTTATTCTCAACATTTTATCTCGACTTTTTTCTCGCAATTTAACATCTTTTTTCTCATAATTTAATGAGTTTATTCTCAACATTTTATTTCAACTTTTTTTCTCAAAACATAACGACTTTATTCTCGAAATTTAACGACTTTAATCTATGGTTTGTTTTATTTTTTTATTATTGCTTGGCCCTAATCCTCTTCCGTAAAGTATAAATAGTCATTTTCTACCCCGATTTTAGCCTCTGATTTGAATGATCCGCTAGAGGGGGCGTGTCTGCTGTGAGACTTAATGAAAATGCCCACTTTTATGATTGGCTAACATCTGTGCATATGAAACGAGCATTACATGTGGAACTCTCTTGAAAACTTTTACTGCATTTTTACTTAAACAGCCGCCAAGCTGAACTAATGGTGAAAAGTATTGATTATATCGTTATATATTTAGAACTGCTTCCATCGCATCAAAGGTTGCAGCCAAACACTGTCATGTTTACTGGGCATGCGATGATCACAGTAGCAGTTTAGATGTTTCCATCTAAAGTAATTTATATGCAAAATTGGAATATCGCATAAAATATTTGCGAATAATTTTTGTATATAATAAATTACTTGTTCCTCAGAGCGCGCAGACGGAATGCAATAAACACGGTCATGTTATCTTGCTTTTAGAGGCGGATGACTGCTGTTTGTGAACGCAGTCATGAAAGATAGCTATACCGAACCACTTTGATGACAGACTTTGGCTTCAAAATGACCAAAACAACATTTCCCATCACGCAAAGCCACATGACTTTTTTGATGCGCATCGAGGAATTTATTTGTTAAATGTATTTCCATTATAGTTTATGCGCATGTGTTCTTAGCGAAAAAATAATTATTCGACTCAAACATTTTTTATGCGCATTTTGCATTTACATTTAGCGTTTTTATGTGATATCCCCAAATGTGCATAAAAATAGGTGGATGGAAACATAGCTAATGATCTCCTTAATGCAACACAATCTGACCAGTACATTCATCGTAACTAATACAGGTAAAACACAATGTAAATAAGAGACTCGTTGAGCAGTTAGTCGTACTGATAGACTCACACTGCTCTTTGATTGCTTTATAGATATAAATAGATTTATAGATATAAAGAAAATATAGATAACAGATGGTTTTCATGCTACTAACAGGAACAGTGTGAAGTTGACCGTTTAGTCGCTGGTGTGATTCACTTAACAGCAGTAAAACACTGTGCCACAAAGAACGTCTGTACATGAGCTGCTGCTCTTTACAGAAAATATAGCGTTTTCTGGGTTACTTACTGAGTATTTTCTTTTAATAACCATCATAAATTATAAAATGGTTATTCAGAATAGAAAGTGCTGTTCGTGTGCATGTCTCTTATCTAATAATGGGTGAGTAGTTTCACGCTGCTTCATAAAAGCCTGTGCTGCACAAGACTGTGTTGATAAATAGGTTTGCAGTGCATTACAGTGTTTTCTGCTTCAGTTACATGCAACAAAAATAGACACTAAATTTCTACTCGCACCTGCAAATGCGAAGCTTGCGTACGCAGTCGGTGTGAATAATGTGGCCTGTAAATGTGGGCACTGAAATAAATACACGCTGCTATGAAACAGGTCGTACTGTTCTGAATTTTAGTAATATGCATTGCTAAGAACTTCATTTGAACAACTTTAAAGATGATTTTCTCAATATTTAGATTTTTTTGCACCCTCAGATTCCAGATTTTCAAATAGTTGTATCTCAGCCAAATATTGATAACAAACCACACATCAGGTACATCACATACAAAATTGTCTATATTATATACTGTGTTTTTGCTTTTTTGTACATTGTCTATTTTGTCTATTTTTATATTATTCTTTTTATTATCTGTGTCCTGTCTTGTCACTGTCATTCTGTTGCACTGTGGAGCTTCTGTCACTAAAACAAATTCCTCGTATGTGTAAACATAACTGGCAATAAAGCTCATTCTGATTCTGATTCTGAAAGTTTGAAGGGACTGATTTACGGAAATTAATAAAACTTCCCGTCTCTAGAGGTGGATGCTATTAAAACTTCCCTGCTTTAACAATTTCATACTTGTGGATTGTGACACAATTAGGGGGTGTGAAATTAGCCTACTTACCGGCAAGAAACATAGCAACTTGGTGCCCTAACTGCAAAATACTGTAGCTTTTTGTTTTAGTTATTTTTGTTGCTTCTCAC
>NW_015662288.1:303463-310188 GCF_001515625.1 Sinocyclocheilus rhinocerous | reverse complement strand
ATATTATTCTTTTTATTATCTGTGTCCTGTCTTGTCACTGTCATTCTGTTGCACTGTGGAGCTTCTGTCACTAAAACAAATTCCTCGTATGTGTAAACATAACTGGCAATAAAGCTCATTCTGATTCTGATTCTGATCAATGGAACGTTTATTTATTTAGCTTCCAGATGATGTATAAATCTCAATTTTGAAAAATTGACCCTTATGACTGGTTTTGTGGTCCAGGGTCACATACATATATATACAGTCTATGTATAATTATTTATATTATATATATATAAATAATTAAAATAATTAAATAATACATATTTAAAATATGTAAATATATATATGAAATAATTTTTGCATAAATCTTGATGCAGCTGACCTGGATCTCCTCGATGCTGTGCACGATGAACATGTCCTGCAGATCCTCCATGGCTCCATCCATCCAGTTGTTGAAGGGCGCCGCCCTCTTGGCGAACTCCAGGTACAGCTGATCAATCGTCTCCCAGAGTTTTTCTACACGCTGCAGGATGAAAGAAAATAATCAGCTTGAGTCATATGCAAGAAACGGCTACAAATAATTTCCTTTTTTACATATATGACTGGTATTCCAGTTGCATGTTTATTATGGGCAGCTAATATTTGGCTTCACACTGTAGCATGAGTTTGTTTGGAGTGTGTAAAGTGTTTGTGCACCTCTAGAGCGTCTCTTCTCTTCTGGGTCAGGGTTCCCAGGTTGTCCCACTGGTCACAGATGCCCTGGCAGCGGGTGTTCACTGAAGCAGCATCATGATAGTCTAACTCACTAGACAGAGAGACAAACACATTGAGCACGTCTCAAAGTCGTATGGAGTTCCTGCATAAATCCTGGTGTTTTAAATGTTGAACCTCATGGAAATGTCCAGGTTTTCACTCCAAAATCAAAGAAGTATAACAAACTCTCAGAAAAAAAGGAACAAAAGTTGTCACCCTTTCAAAAGGTACTCCTTGTACCTTATTTAACCTAAATGTTGCATATTAGTATCTAAAGTGTACATATTAGTTCCTACATGTACATATTTGTACCTTTTGTAAAGGCACCAGCTTTTGAACCTTTTTTTCTAAGAACACATGTAGTAAGTATACTAATATGAATGTTCTAGTAGCAAACTTATAAGTGCACTATTTCTATACTTCTTCAGACTAAATTGGCCTACTTTTTAGTTTTTAAAAATATACTTTTAAGTGTTCCAGTAGTGAGCTTTGACATTTAAGTTTTTCTTTAGTGTTGAAACTACTCCGTGAACTATACTACACAATGGAACGTAAACATTTACTGTTAGTTTACTAGTTATAAACATCTAGCCCTACTAGTTAATAGTTGTTTTATTATACTGGTACGTAAACACAAGCCAAGTATACTTAGAATACTTAATTATATATATTTTTTAAATTCTTATATATATCTACCATATATAAGCATACATAAACATTGCTACCACAATGCAACATTTTACTTTTGAGTTTTTTTTTTGGGTAATGATAGTTACTCTCAATGCTGATTTCTACTGCTCTATTTCAAATCACACAACATACATTTTGATTTTGCAGTGAAATATTATCCCGGTCATGTTTTTGGTAGGTTTTGTGAGGTGCACCCATGAAACTTACTTCAGCTCTTGAGCGATGGCTGCGATCTGCTCCACTCGGTCCTGGTGGGCAGCCAGGTCACTCTCAAACGCCTCGTGCTTCCTCATCAGAGCCCTGATCTCCATCAGAGAGGCCGTCTCATAGTCCTTCTGAGACAGCAGCTGCTCCTTTCCTGGAAACAGAGACGTCAAATCAGAAACCCAACAATGGCTGCGCATTTCAAAAATATGTGCTTGTGTGCATTCTGCCATAAAGGTGTGGTGTTGTCAGTTGTGTAGCGAATCATAGGAAGCTCAGCTCACACAGAAGTCGATTTCAAACCAAGCAGCTTTCTGTTGATCAACGTGGCAAAATTTTGTAAATTTTCAGTAAAACGCATCATCTCATTAGTCCACTTTTTTCAGCCTCATTGTGTTTATACTCACGCTCTTGCACTCTATTCTGACTCACATTTTCCAAGTTATAGATTTTAAGTAAAGAGCTGATGGATGCTTAGTGTTGATGTTGACAGCCTAACTTTGGATTTCCACAAAAATTTGCAGAACAACAGTGATCGTCACCACATATTAAGGCAGATTAGTGTCAAGCTCAGAGTTTGATGGCCATATGAAAACAACTGTTTTCACAACATATAAATCACACATTATTTTAATGTACAATGGTAGATGTTTCAATAGCAACTGATTATTTTTGTAAAGCTTTTGAATGTGTAAAATGATCATGTATTTTTGGGAATGGGAATGCTAATGCGTTATGTTTAAGCTCTTGTGTAAACTAAGTATGGTGACCTGCGGTCCAGGACTCATGCAGGGAGCATTTCTGCTTGAACTTCTCCGCCAGATGATCGAGTCTCTCCAGACGACGGATCTCGGTGAGCAGCCATTCCTCATAACCCTTCTCTACCTGCTCGAGACCTTTCCATGCGTTAGCAATATCCTGCAGACAAACAAACAGACAGTTTCTGTATCAGCTTCAACACAACCAATTCGCATTCAACTGATCTGATTGAGCTGAATTTCTAAGGAGTGCAGTTGGCTGTTCATAACGTCAAGTTACAAGTTGTGCAATTTGAGAACTATGCTTAGGACCAAAGTGCAGAAGATGCTTCAAAAGGGTCAAAAATCAACCGGAGGTGGAAACCCAACTTTTCAGATGTTTTGCATGACTTACCGACACCATCTTGCCCTCGGAGGGCATGAAGGCCGGGCGGTTGCTCAGGCGGAGTTTGGTCTGCAGGGTGTTGAAGTTGATCTCCAGCTGGCACTTCTCCTGAACGCGTGGAGGCTTGTGGATGCGCCTGTAGTCACGGAAATCCTCCAGCTTCTGCTGCATGGCACGCATGGTCTGCTCCGCCACGCGGTTCTCCAGCCACGGGATGGTGCGACGGATCCACTCCAACAACTACAGAGAAATGGAGGAGTTAGAGATGGAGAGATGGACTGATGGGCATGATGTTGGTCTTGGAGGGAACAAAATCAGGGCCTAGTGAGAAGACACCTAGACGGCCCCAATTATGCTGCCTTATACTGTGATTATGCAGTATTGTCTGCATCATTAGCACAAAAACACTGACATTTTTATTCAGGATGAGTGACCGGCTAAAGGAGACATATTATGCCTATTTTTACAATATGTAATATAAGTCTCAGGTGTCCCCAGAATGTGTCTGAAGTTTCAGCTCAAAATACCGCACTTTACGTTAAAAACACACGAGTTACAAAAACAGTTGGTTATGTCTGTGAAGGTAAACAGCTGGCAAATAAAAATTAAATAAAATATATTTTTGAAAAATTTAAAATGTTTAGTTTCAAACTTCATATACCAAAAAATACTTCAAAATGTATTTCAGTGGCAAGAAAATACATTTCCAATCTTATAGCCCACACTTAGTCTAAATGCAAATGTGGATGGAATAGCCCACTAGAGATCAAAATGATTAATTAATGTTTAATTTTTCAATACATTTTTGTAAATGTGTATGTTCACATGTTATAGGCAACAAATAAAAGTTTATCTTCAAATAAACAGCTGGCAAATAAAAATTAAATAAAATATATTTTTGAAAAATTTAAAATGTTTAGTTTCAAACTTCATATACCAAAAAATACTTCAAAATGTATTTCAGTGGCAAGAAAATACATTTCCAATCTTATAGCCCACACGAGATCAAAATGATTAATTAATGTTTAATTTTTCAATACAATTTGTATGTTCACATGTTATAGGCAACAAATAAATAAAAGTTTTTCTTCAAATGTGAAATGTGAATGTATTTTCTTGGATTAAAAATATAGGGCAGATTACATTTTTAATTCCTAAAAAATATTTGTTGTAAATTTTAAATATATATTTAAAAATGCCCAAAAAATATATTAGTAGAAATTATATTATTTACATGAATATATTTTGAAACATTTGGCCATTTTTGTATATTTTTAAATATATTAGTTTTTTGTTTTTTTTGCTGTATGGGAAGTGTAGATATATTTTACATTTATGCATTTGGCAAATAAAGTTATTTTTATTATTAACAAATTATTAAAGTGCATTCATGCTGTTCATTTCAGCAGGCTACAGCCATTTAGCAATGCTAGCACTGGTTAAACCACCAGAAAAACTCCAGGAACCTATATTTTACTCAGTATCTGACTGAAAACAACAGCTTAAACCAGCCTAAAGTGGTGAGCTGGTCTCTTAAACATTTTGCTGACTGGTTAGGCTGGTTTAAGTTGTTTCTTAACAGAGTATTGAAAATGATTAATATAAAACATATATATTTATTAAAACGGACTATTTCAACCAATATTTGTGTGTAATGCGTATTTTATCTATGTTTTTAACGTCTGAGTCCTAAAACCCAGAAATGTAACATTTCAGCACTTCCAGTTCCATCGTCCTGAAGTCAATGTTTTTTTTTAATGGTTTTTGGACACATTAAACATTATCAAGTCAAACAGCTAAACTCGTCTACTCACAGTATTCCTTATATTTATGACTGTGCTCTTGCAAATTAATGTTTAGCTTTTTACCTCTGCCAGTTGTATTTATGCTTCAAAATTCAAGTTGTGTTCATTTGTAAAGATTATCAGGATGAACAAAGCATCTAACAATCGTAAACTTCTGTTGGTCACAGAGCTTATTTTCAGCAGTAATCCCACTGGTTTTTGCTGTTAACGTCTGAAAAACTCTCACCTCACTGGCCAGTTTCTCATACTCCTCCATCAGCCGTTCGTTCTCCTGGTTCACAGCCAGAACCTTACAGATCCTGTTAGCCGCGGTCTCGGCCTGGAGATACGGAGAAAACAAGCAGCTCATTTAGTGCCATAGCAAATTCAGTTTAGAGTTAATGCGCCTGTATCCAAGTCTCCTCACTTCATTTACACGTTCATTTACTCTGCGTTACACTGGAGAGCGTCTGGAAGCTCAGTGCATTACTCAAATCAATTTCCTTCAATCATTTACACAAACTGATCCCAGTTTATACATCTTACGCCGTAATAATGAAAAAAACATTGGTTTGGGAAATTGAATCCAAATCTGATTGGATTTGTGGTGACTTTTACCTGCTCGGCACCGGCGAAAGCATGGTAAAAGCAGGACACGTAGGTCATGATGGCTTTCTCATCAGGTTTAGGGGTGTTGACGATGTCTGAGGACAAAAAGAAACCGAGTTGAGTTCAACCAAAGGCCCTTTCCAGCAGGTCTGCGTTCATCGTGACCAATTGTCTATGAAAATTCAACAATCTGTTTGTCAAGATGAGATATTTCAATAACACAACACTGCATCACAAATTTTAATCTTAAGTCATATACAGTACAGAATGTGACAAAGCAGTTTCACACAGTAAGAAACAGGAAAATAACAGTGTTAATGTTGTAAAATCATTTATCATCTATGAAACAAGTTCAGTTTCAGCTCTATAGAAGATATTAGTATCAATATTCAGCTCAGTGTTGATTCAGTTAATCAATTATGAAACAAATTTAATCAATTAAAGCTGCTCCAAAGAAGACAACAGGGTCATTATTCAACTCAGTTTAGTTCAATGTTGATTCAATTCAGTTCAATAACAGTGTTAATGTCGTAGAATTCATCAATTATTAAACAAATTCAATTTCAGCTCTAAAACAGCTTCACAGAAGCCAATAGTATTGGTATTAAGCTCAATATAGTTTAGTGTTGATTCAATTCAGTTCAATTAACAGTGTTAATGTTGTAAAATTCATCATTTGTGAAACAAACTAAATTTCAGCTCCAAAGCAGCTTTACATAAGACGGCAGAATTAAAATTCAGCTCAATACAGTTCAGTGTTGAATCAATTCAGTTCAATAACAATGTTACAAAGTTTATCAATTATCAAACAAATTCAATTTAGACTCTAAAGCAGCTCAACAGAACACATGCATATTGTTATTCAACTCAATTCGGTTCAGTGTTAATTTAGTTCAGTTGAATAACAGTACTGATGTTTGAAGTTAGTTTCATCATTATCCACCTCAATTCAGTTCATATTTTGCTCTCATTCAATATTATCAGTGCAGTTGAAAAGATAATATTACTGAATATTAATTGTAGTGCTGTCAAACGATTAATCGCGATTAATCACATCCAAAATAAAAGTTTTTGTTTGCATAATATATGTGTGTGTACTGTGTATATTTATTATGTATATACAAGTACACACACATGCATGTATATATTTCAGAAAAATATGTTATGTTTATATATTAAATATATTTATTTATAATATAAATTATATGAATACGGCCGATAATGGCTTTAAATGTAAATATCGGCATCGGCCCGATATGAAAAATTATGCCGATATGTCTTGCCGATAAGAGGAATACATTAACTCACATGTGCTCAGGGTGTGCTAGCGATTAGATCACGTCGGTATCGGCAAAAATGAGTTGAAAATTATCGGCATATCGGATATCGGCAAAAATCCAATATCGTGCATCCCTATCCTATATTGTGTGTTACAGGATCTCCTCCTGATGAACTGGATTGATTTGACTCACCTTCAGCGTCCAGCATCTTCGGGATGTCCAGGTACTTCTCTGCCACCTCAAATGCAGTGTTCAGGTTTCCAATAGGGTCATCCTT
>NW_015662288.1:300941-302599 GCF_001515625.1 Sinocyclocheilus rhinocerous | reverse complement strand
AATACACACATGCATGTATATATTTAAGAAAAATATGTTACGTTTATATATTTAATATATTTATATATGATATAATTTAAATACAGACATGTAAATACATGTAAATATTTTCAAAATATATATTGTCTGTATGTGTATTTATATATACATAATAAAAATACACAGAACACACACAGACATATATTATGCAAACAAAAACTTTTATTTTGGATGCGATTAATCGCGATTAATCATTTGACAGCACTAATTAATTGTCAAAGCCCAACATCGGCATCGGCCCGATATGAAAAATTATGCCGATATGTCTTGCCGATAAGAGGAATACATTAACTCACATGTGCTCAGGGTGTGCTAGCGATTAGATCACGTCGGTATCGGCAAAAATGAGTTGAAAATTATCGGCATATCGGATATCGGCAAAAATCCAATATCGTGCATCCCTATCCTATATTGTGTGTTACAGGATCTCCTCCTGATGAACTGGATTGATTTGACTCACCTTCAGCGTCCAGCATCTTCGGGATGTCCAGGTACTTCTCTGCCACCTCAAACGCAGTGTTCAGGTTTCCAATAGGGTCGTCCTTCAGAGGACCGACAATTAAAAAAAAAAAAAGAAGCCATTACAGACACATACTGTCATTGAGATTCAGGCCTTATATTGTGCTCTGTTTGTGCACAGTGTCTGATATTTAGCTTGTAATAATTTTCTTAATGTTCTAAATAACATTACATGACTGTAGAACAATCATAGATGTTTAGAAACAGATTCCAACCAGATTTTACTGTCAGAACTATCAGTTTTATACTAATTTGATTTGATTTCTGAATCAATTGTTTGAGCCAGCAAATCATAACCTGATTGGATAAAACAAGAGCTTTGGACTCGAGGATAAACCTTAGAGGATTAAAATAAAAAACATTGTGTGTTGAATTGGCATAAAACTCTACACAGGGAATAAATGTAAAATATCTGAAGAGAAACTGGTGGATAAAGAGCGAGCGATTGGTAGGAAAGACAGAAGCAGCACCTTTCTGAGTTTAGAGTAGTCGATGAGGTCTGGTCTGTGTCTGTGGATGAGGGCGCACAGAGCGAGGCCGTCCTTCCAGCTGACAACAACACAGACAACGTATTAGCAAACCTGACCATGCTGATGTATAAAGAAATTAAATAAATAAATAAATCATAAAAATGAGAACACTTTACAATAAGGTTCCATTTGTTAGCATTAGTTAAAAATAACTCGCAATGGGAAATACTTCAAAAAGCATTTAATAATAATGGTTAATGCTGCTTTCAACATTTACTAATGCATTACTAAAATGAAAAGTTGTATCTGTTAATATTACTTAATACAATATATTGTGCTCTGTTTGTGCACAGTGTCTGATATTTAGCTTGTAATCATTTTCTTAATGTTCTAAATAACATTACATGACTGTAGAACAATCATATGGCGCTTTTCCACTGCATGGTACGGCACGGTACGGCTCGGTACGGTTCACTTTTGGGGGGTTTTCCACTGGGTACAGTACCTGGTACCTGGTACTTTTTTTAGTACCACTTCGGTTGGGGATCCAAGCGAACCGTACCGTTACCAAAACGTGACGTGTAAACCCTGCTGATCACGGATTGGCCGGAGAGAATCGTCACTACCTGC
>NW_015662288.1:294897-300870 GCF_001515625.1 Sinocyclocheilus rhinocerous | reverse complement strand
ATGGGAGTGTGTGTGTGTGTGTGTGTGTGTGTGTGTGTGTGTGTGCCAGTGATGTGGGTGTTACGGGGCAAAGCTGCTGGATGTGAACGAGTGTGTGTGTGTGTGTGTTTGTTTGTGCTGAGCGGCAGAATCAAGTATGAAAGAGGAGCAGGAGTGATGAACAACAGGACACGTAGGAGTTCCTGATGAGAGAGACACGGATGGAGAGGTTGAGAGAGGAAAGGAGCGAGGATGGAGGAGAGGAGGTGTGATTGAACACAGAGATGGAAGCCAAGACAAGAGATGAGACAAAATGAGAAGAGAAATTAAAGTTGAGAGAACATAACAGATGAGAAAAGAGAAAGATGAGATGAAATGAGAAAAAAAGGGTAATGAAACACAAAAAGATGAGGTGAAAACAAGAGAAACCCTTATAAAAGCTAAGAAACATGAACGATCATGAAGGTTGAGAAAAGAAGAGATGAGAAGAGACAAGAGAATGAGCATTGAGACTAAACGAGAAGAAAAGATGAGACAAGGAGACAAACAGAAGAGACGAGACAAATGAAATGAGGCCAAATGAGAAGAAAAGGGAGATGAGACGATGTGAGAAGAGATGACATGAGATAATGTAAAGTGAGAAAGAATGAGAGAAGAGACAAGAAGAGATCAGAGGAGACAAGAGAAGAGAAGAGAAAAGGATGAGAAGTTAGAAAAGACAAAACAGAGAGGAGATGGACGGATAGAGACACGACGGGGGAAACGGAAAGGTGGAAAAGAGGCAGAGCAGGAAGGCTGGAAGCAAGCTCTGATGGAGGAGGGGTGACGATGTCTAAATGTGGATGTCACAGGACACCCGAGACACAGCTGAGAGAGAGGGATTCCTGAGGAGCAAAGTAAGAGACACAACAGGAGCTTCAGCTCCAACAGGCTCGGTCATCCCCTCATGAGCTTTCTGATACAACATACACACCTCACAAACAGCCATAACGGCCAAACACACATAAAAACCATCCCTAAAATGAGCCGAAACACAAAAGCGCTAATAAGCAGCCAATAATGTAACCCTGAGCCTTTAAATAACAGCCCTCAGTGAGTGCACGCAGCTGCCACTTCCACTCCGTTAAGTAAATCCATTTCCCAGCGTCCACCTGTTACCAGCATGAGTGTGTGTGTGTGTGGGGGGGTCGATCTTTAAACGTGAGGTAATGCCCTATCAGCATGAGAGGAGATGTCTGTCTTCTCCAAACCCCACTGGACGGCCGGGGAAGCCCTTTAATAGGCGACCTTTCAAACCAAATTATGACTGACCTCTAGGGTCAGAAGTTAACTGTACTGCTATTTTAGATAGGTTGTTTAAAGAAAACCCCTGTTCAGCTCTGTCGCATCACCAACAAATCACTATAAATCTTCAATTCACATTGAGAATTAATGTGAACACATTATAACAGGAATGTTGTAATTTGTTGTGTCACATTGCATCACGGCTTGTTTATGTACATATATATATATATATATATATATATTCCAAAAATTATGCAAATAGCTTTTTTTGCTTTGTCTGGCTTTTTAAATTATGAAAATTAGTTGATTTTTGATACTTGTCAGCATTTTGTTGTGCATGTAAATGCATTCAGTATCTATAATCATATTGCATGATCAGATGCCAACCGCATAATGTTAAGCCTGATTAGCATAAAATAAACTTCAACAATTTAGATGGCTACTAACCAAATAAACAAATACATGGACAAGTTTTACATGTATTATGTGTGTAAAAATAAATAAATGCTGACTTTATAGATGTTTGAACGTTTTAATCTGACTGACCAATCAGAATCAAGTACGCCAGTGAGCTGTTTGGTAACGCATTAAAAAGCAATAAAATAAATGCAAGAGAGATCTGAAGGGCACTTGTTTATAGAGCTCAGCTGTGAGGTTATGAATGAGGTTCACCTGTTCATTTGATCAAACTGTTCTTTTAAATATCCTTATAATGCGCTCATGTGCCACACTGTGCTCAGTGTAAATACAGAACAACACATTCATAAAGTCTGTATGAATGTAGTGGACAGGTCAGGCCAAACACACACACACTCACACACACACTCACTCACTCACACACACACACGCTCACTCGCACACACACACTCACTCACACACACACTCACTCACTCACACACACACACGCTCACTCGCACACACACACTCACACTCACACACACACACTCACACACACACACTCGCACACTCACTCACTCGCACACACACGCTCACTCGCACACACACACTCACACTCACACACACACACTCACACACACACACTCGCACACTCACTCACTCGCACACACACGCTCACTCGCACACACACACTCACACTCACACACACACACTCACACACTCACTCACTCACACACACACGCTCACTCACACTCACACACACACACACACACACACACGCACACACACACACGTTCACACACAAACACACACTCACACACAGGCAGGTATGCTCGTCTAATGCCTCTAGTGGGGAGGAATTATCACCTTACCAAAGCATGATCACCGAGCTGGAAAAAAAAACTCCCGGTAATTGTGAGTAAATAAAGCAGCTAGGACTGTATTAATAGCTTGTCATTTGTCTGGACGGCTGCCATTCATTATCCAGCTCATTCTTTCGCTCGTTCACTCGCTGGATGGAGGTAATTGTCAGAGGAGGGAAAACAATGACGAGATGGTAATGACGAGGCCACAGGGGACAATGCAGCAGTTCCCTCGGCCTGACCACTGCTGCTAACCTTTCACATACACAACAACTGATTTCTGACATTTTATTTCAGCCATTGCATCAGAAACACACTAAACTGATTCTCTGAGAGGAACAAAGTTCAACAAATAAAAAACAAAGGTAATCTAAGTTCTTCAAGGACTAGAAGTTCTCACAAATGCTAATGACAAAACTGCTCTTCAGACATAGTTCATCATAATTCATTTAAATCCAACTCAGCAAAATTCAGCTGACTTTCCTCTACATTTCACACAGATTTTAAACCAATTTCAAATAAATTTTCCATTAGCATGTTGCCAAGACAACAGTGCAGGTGTATATATTAAATAATACTTTAAATAAGTACACTAAACTGTTATTACAGTCATATTTATTTTTATTGACACTTTGGGACAGAATGAAATATAGGTTTCAGCTGCCCTTTTTGGTATTTTCCCACCATTTTGTCATAAGCAGTTTATGCACAAACACGTCGTGTGTGAACGGCTACTTAGGAGGCATCATAATTAAGGTGTTTTTTTGTATTCTACTGCACTACTTTTCCATTGTTTTATGTAAATGTGCGCTAGGCAGCAGGGTTGCCAGGTCTATATAATAACCCCACCCAATTGCATTCTGGGGTAAATGACGATCATAATTGCTCCAAATTAACGGGAGGCTTCACTTCAACACACAGCTAAAAAAAAAAAATGTGGAAGCAGTATAAAAACAGCCCAATTACGTAGGAAAACTGCGGACTTGGAAACACCGCTAGACACATGTGTTTGAACATTGCATTAGCATCTCTTTTCTTTCACGTCTCACATTTGTCACAGCATTAAAATCCAACGCTCACGTTAAAATAAGTTTAACTTTTAAAAATGCATTATGTATGAATGCCCCATAACATCGGAAGCACAACTATGGCACCCTAAAATACTTACTTTGTAGGCAGCTTCACCTCATCTCACCAACAAACAGAGCTACAGTATTAGGGGCTGTTCACACAGAACGTGTTTTTCCATTCCAATGTGCTACTTTTCCATTGTTTTTCTATGTAAACATGCGCTAGGCAGACGTTTATGACCGTTAAACTTTTACAAGAAGTGAAGTCAGTTCCAAAACAGTGGACCAATCAGAAGACCCCGGAGGCGGGGCAAACATTGTGAGCTTTTGTTTACAGTAAGCAAGCTGGCATGGCAACGGTTTTATTTGACACATGGCGGAGACGTTAAAATAAGTTTAACTTTTAAAAATGCATTATGTATGAATGCCCCATAACATCGGAAGCACAACTATGGCACCCTAAAATACTTACTTTGTAGGCAGCTTCACCTCATCTCACCAACAAACAGAGCTACAGTATTAGGGGCTGTTCACACAGAACGTGTTTTTCCATTCCAATGTGCTACTTTTCCATTGTTTTTCTATGTAAACATGCGCTAGACAGACGTTTATGACCGTTAAACTTTTACAAGAAGTGAAGTCAGTTCCAAAACAGTAGACCAATCAGAAGACCCCGGAGGCGGGGCAAGCATTGTGAGCTTTTGTTTACAGTAAGCAAGCTGGCATGGCAACGGTTTTATTTGACAGCAACATGGCGGAGACATTCTGTGCTTTGATTTTTTTAAAATCCATACCTGAGCTCTTCGTCTCATGTTTTTAGATGCAAAAGCGTATTCTGTGTGAACGGCCCCTTATGGTGTATTCACACAGTATGTCACTGTTAACGCTTCTCGTTTATTTTGAATGGGTAACGTCATGCATCGCCGAACTGAATTGTGGGTCCGTTGTGTCGTGGCACTGCCATTGCTTGCGGCAAAAGTTGATACATTTTCAACTTTTCAAGCACCAACGCAAGCGTCAGCCAATCAGATCGCCTTATGCAAATACCTTAGCGCAGACGCTAGCCAATCATGTTCATGCAACACCGGAAAAGTAATGTGATTGGCTGTTGTCACTATGATGATCGTGTCAGCACCAAGCTTCAGACATGCCCTGCGTCAAGTGTCGATGCCGACGCTCCATGTGAATATACTGTTACTCACAAAGTCATGAAGCGTTCATGATAAACTAGAGTCATGCAAATGAAGCACTAAAGCTAATTCAATATTTTTTATTTTATATTCTTCCAATGATAAAACTGTGCTATTGGTTTTGTGAGGGAACACACTGGTAGGACTGTTTTTATGATTATTATTAACATATATAGTGATTTTCAAGTTAAGACTTTGTGTAATGCATAATGGAGATTGTAAAATATGCATTTTTGGTATGGGAGTGGAAAAATTAATAATAATTAAATAATAAATAAATAATTTCTGAGTGGGATCAGGGGTGTTATACCTAGTTTTGTTACTCAGATCTGGCAACCCTTCAAAACATTGACTAACCGAGTGTCCGTGATGTCTCATGGTCAATGTGTTCTTGCGACTCTGTGCTAAATTATGTTAATGGGAATGGAAAATCTGAAATCATCTAAAAGGAATGACAAGGCAGCAACATTCAGTCACCCAGCACACACACTTGAGGCATGCTAGGACCTGACATTTCGACATTTATCGACTGTGGCAGCACTCATTAATGGGTTCACAGAAATGTGCCGACGGCTGAGGATTCAACTTGAGAAAGACTCTGTGTGTGCGTGTGTGTATGTGTATGTGTGTGTGTGTGTGGTACTGAATGAGTTTCCTTAAAACTAAGTTTACCTTTCTGAGTTACTATGGCAACCTCATCTACAGCATCCTCTATGAGACTAATACTGTCATTAGCGTTTCACTCCAAAATCTGCCTTCTCCTGCTTTTAAAGGTGTAATTAGAGCAGAGAATGTTGTTCATAGTTAAGATTGCAGCTCAGAGAAAAAAAAATTCTCAGATTTTTCAAGTGACAAAGCATTATGTCTATAACAATGAATGCGCCCATAACATGCACATCATGTATGTAAATTATTATTATTATTTCTTTTTATTTAAATGTCTGAATTAGCAATTAATTCTGGATTTGTTAAGCTGTAATTTTTGAAAGGTATATTTACTTGTTATACAGGTATATATGAATTTATACTAATTGTAAGGAATTAACATGATAGAAGAACATGAATAATAAATATAACGAATCTCCTGCATTACAGACAGCTGAAAGAGCATCTCACTTAAACTGACTCCTCAGTAATGAGTTGTGCAGATGGACACACACACACACACACACACACACACACACACACACA
>NW_015662288.1:279832-294799 GCF_001515625.1 Sinocyclocheilus rhinocerous | reverse complement strand
TTGCATATGGGCACACACACACACACACACACACACACACACACACACAGTCCCTGTAGAGACCAGAGACCACATTACAGCTTATTCTTAAAACATCACACTCAAGCCTTACAAAAAGCACAGTAGGGGTACCATGGTACGTAATGGTATTAGATGGCTATATTATGGTACCGTATGATTAACCTACTTATATTCCACAGAATCTACAAGGTAATGAAAGGTATTTTAAACAACACCCTGGTAATGCACAAATGAAAGTGTCTGTAAAAACCCATAGTATTACCATTTTCGTAAGTGAAGCAAATGTTGATATATAACTGCATATACGCAAAGCTAAACACACAAATTTCCGAACACCTGAACACACACACATAAAGCTGTCGTGAGGCCTGTGTGTCCCTCTGGTAGTTTATAGTCGCTGCCCTACATGGCCACAGCTTCTGGAATAGCAACTGCCATCTGATCTGACCACACAATCTCTCGCCCGCTTGTTCACTCGCTCTCTGAAACACTTTCTCTCTGTGAGAATAATGCAAAAATAAGAAATGACACTAATACACAATAGCACCTGAAACTCGTCAAAAATGAGTCTAAATCTGTCTTTTTCAACAAATGATTAAAAGAAGTGCTTAGCCTTTGAAATATGCAAATTAAGATCAAAGTTAAAAAAAACGATAAATGTGATTGATATTTTCTAGCCACACACAGATGAGACTTTTATAGACATTTTAAAAGATTATACAAGGTAAATGTAAAGCAAATTGATTGAAACTTTTTGAAACACAATTTAAGAAACAATGAAAATGATTTTTAAAAAAAACAGCATACACAAAGTAATTGTATTAGTAAAATGATCCCTTTTATATGTTTTATATGTTTGACTCTTCACATACTGTAAATAAATCCAGTTATACGAGAGGTCGTTACATACCACAGCACAAAACACATCCCACTTCACAAAATCTCACAATACTGAGAATCTAAAATATTATCTTAAATATAGGGGTCATTTTCAGAAAATGCATAAAATATTTTAGGAAAATGATATTTAAGTATTCATAGGACTCAGGAGATATGCATATATAAGAAGTTATAAATAAATAAAAGATTATTGAAAAACAAAACACTATTTAAGTCTTTCTACGTCAAAATTTCATGTTTAATTCAATGCATTACTTGCCATTTCTTTTATTTAAAGAAATTACAATTATTTCTGTAATTTACTAGCGCAATTTCTGAATGAAAATTGTTTTCACACTAAATTTGTTTTAGCGCAGGCAGTGAAAGCTTGATATTTTCATGTCAACCTACATCCAATTTAGGCAAAAGCCATTAAAAACAATTCAAATGATAGAAAATCCATTAAAATGTAGTAGTGACGAATGGTGATATGCAAATTGGCTCATATTTCCCTGAAAACACATTTAAAAATAAAATAGTTTTGCTAAATGTCCTGTAAATCATACAGCGAGTCATGAAGAAAAAGACTAATTGTGCAAAGTCGAGTCAAACAGATTTCTACGCAAATGTCGACAATCTAAATCTGATCTAAACGCAAAGTGTGCCAATGAATTTTGGCATTGAGAACGACTGCCATGTCCTCTTGATATCTAAGCCTTGACCAATAGATCAGTTCACACTCAGAAGCAACGGAAACATTGTAACTCAACTCAGCGACAGAAGTAGAAGCGGCCCTCACAAAAAATGACTGGCAGAAAGAAGCAACTTCACACCACAGAGAACAGACGTCAACTTAATTTGATCAGCGATGACTTTTCCCACATGAATAACCGTTTGTTAGCAAATAAGGATCTTGAGCAGACTTGCGTAAAGGGTATTTATATCTCCCTGTTTTATAGTGTGACTAGAATCTCGTCTCGCTGTGTTGTATGTGTGGGTATTGTTTACATCTTGATGCAAGTAAAAAATCATTTCAAGGTCACGGTAATGTGTGTATATATAGAAACTTCTGCCCTCCAAACAGCAGCAAAATATTTTTCTTAGAGTCTTAAAATTGACATACGTTTACACTTTTTTAATGATATTAATCAATCACTTCATATATTTGCTCTGAAATTTGTTACAATGTTTCTTTTCAGTCAGTGGAACTGTAATTTGTATTTTCCACTAAATGAAAACAAGAATATACAATGACATTTTTTTATGTACCGATATCAATAACAATAAAAGGTCATTATCAACATTAATGCCATTTTTGTTGCACGGAAGTGTCTTAAAATGTAAGATGCCATGTGAGGACTTCGAGTAAATAAATCTATAGTAGCTAATCATCCCATATAAACTCATATCGTTCAGAGACTTAACTGGACAAATGAAACTCAAGCCATGACACTCAAAATGTTGCTATATTTCCAACAAAACAATCGCAAATATAAATTTTTACTATTGTCCTGTCCTATAGGCAAAAAAACAAAAACCAATGCAAATTCACAAGTTGCCACAACATCAATCTTTCAAGAAATTCCTAGGTAAATATAGCAAGGATGGGTATAAAACTTAACATCGAAGTTGATGGTTTAGCTACATTAGCAATAGCTTAGCTGCAGCAACAACAACAAACTGATGTCTTAAAACGCAGAAGATCGCATTGAAATGTTTCACTATTTGTAATAAAATTTATATTTTTTGATTTGGGAGATTTCCAATATCTCTATACTCCTCTAGGTGGCAGCACTAAGACTCTTTCCACTGATTTATTCGTTCTGTCATAGATACTAAAGCAGCCATTAGGCTAGCGGGCAGCATGATATCAGCTATTTTAAGCCAGATTGTGAGAGAATTTAAACTCAGAATTTACTAGTCAACAGCACAGCGATGCTCAGAAACGATTTATCTATTTTCTGCTGCCTTTTGACAGATATCAGATGAAACAGGATGTTGACAATCACTTTATTACTGGTACTTCTGTATAAGAGCACAGTGGAGCTAGAACAGGTGCAGAACCTCCACCCCCAAGCAAAAATGAAAAGGAGAAAAAAAAAAACAGGATTTCATTAAAGCAGTTTGAGTAGTTTTAGTTTCGTTATTTTTTGACCATATTGTAATAAATATGGTAGTGACTATAGAATTTTAGCTAAAGGTTACCACAGTAAATGTATGTAATGGGTAAAATTAAAAAACATTTAACATGGTAGCCATCATTTACTCCAAAACTACAACATGTATAACTACTATTTGCATACAGTGATACAAACTGTATTTAAAAAAACTAAGAATTTTAATTTTTAGTTATCGAAATAACTAGCAACCATTGAATTTTGGTGGAATCTTGCCAAGTAATATAACACAAATACAAAAAAAATTAAATAAATCTTGCCCCCTCAAAGTGACTTGATTGTGTGGCAGTGATGTTCAGCATAGACATATGAACATACCTTTCTCTGCTGTTTCTCCCAGGCAGGGTCCAGCAGAAGGTCCCTGTCCCAGTCGTCCTCCTGAGTCATGTAGTCTTCCGTAGACATCATGTAGGTGTTATACTGCACCTGCGTCTCAATAACAGTCGTCATCTTTTACACTTTTCCCGCTAACTCTTAATATTAGAAGTTACGTGCCTTGCACTCTAGATCGTGAACTCTAAATCCTGTCCGTGCGTTAGAGGAGAACACCCGCTCAGTGCGTACGTGTATGACCGTGGAGGAAGAGGCCAGACTCCACTCGTCCGAGGTGCCTTTGTGGAGGTGCGAGCAGAACTTCTGCTGCCCAGTGCTCCTGTCCTGGTCAAAAGTAGCACACGTGACTGCACCCCAATAAATAAGAGATCTGGTTGTGTGGGTGTTGGGTTATGCTACCTAAAAGGTGTGAGAGGCGGGTCACACTGTGCACTGGGGCCAATAACTGGTAGCTCTTTTAGAGTAGGACAGGGAATTATCTCATACACGCCTCCTGGTGCCCTCCACTTTGCTAACACCTGTTGTCCTTGGCAGTAGTCTATATCTACTTACCCAAGCAGCAGTTCTGGGGCCAGTTGAAACGACAACCAGCTGACTGCTATGGATTGAAAATAGGTGCACAAGCAGATCCCAGGCCTGTTAAAATCCCTGACTGTCTCTCTCCCTCTTAATAATAATGCCTGTAACATCTCTATACATGCAATGCTTACTACACACAATAGTGCTTCTTTTATATTTAAAACAAATAGAGACAAGTCTGTTACAAGAAAGATAGAAGACCCATTTCAAGAAAAAAAAAGTCTTATGGAAAAATGTAAAATATTATTTAAGAATACAACATTAAGAGATTGAGTGTATGCAATAATTTACTTATTAAAAAAAAGAAAATCATTCTTACTTTAAATTGATGACAAGTAAATGAGCACAACATAGCGTATTCTGTCATAGTTCTAGTTTATTGCAGTAAGCATGCGATGCCAAACAGTGTTCATGCAGAAGCTGGTGTAGGAGAGTACACTTTACCAGTCGCAAGGTTTTTGCAATATACACACATTAACAAAGCATGCATATATTCATTAGAAGGTGATAAAAACATTACGACCAGCTCACATCCTATCCTGCAAATTATTCTCGTTTCATACATGAATTATAAAAAATTATGCACTTTGACTTTCAAAAGTACTGGAGTAGGCTTTTCACTCAGTAGGGGATATCCTTATAAAGAATCAGAGAGAAAAAAAAAGGAAAATTAAAAACAATAAAATACTGAAGTTTTCTAAATATAATAGGATTCAAACAAGAGAGGTTGTGTTATTGTTATTGTCCAGTTTAAACAAGAAGGTCGACGATATCTAGAGAGGAAGTGGACAGAAAGAGCGTATCATCTAGATTCAAAGAGACTTAAGCTGGAAGAGCAAGTTTGAGAAGGAGGTAAGTGATTTGTTTACGAACCAAGAACCATGTTTAAGAACCAAAATTCTGAATAGAAGGCTCTTCTCAAAAACCAGTGATAATTATCTGCCGCAGACACCTGTCATCATTAACGGATGCTACGGACATCATGGAAATATCTGCAAGCCAAAGATCTTAATACCGCTAACATTGGGAGTACCAGCTACTACTCTGTCTCTGGCATAAGTGACATCTTATTTCAGGTAACGGACAGTTCCTTTTCCTCCAGAATAAGATCTAAAACTGAGGTCATCTTGTCCTTTTCCCCTCATTCCTACAGGCAAAGTTAAACAGACACTATAGACAAGAAGCAATGCAGATGTGTGTGACAATGTATGGGAAGATGCTACATCATCATCATCAGAAAAAATCAAGAACAGCACCTTCTAGTGAAATAAGCCACACTTCACTACCATGCTCCCTCTGGAGGAAAGGTCCTGTAAGTATCCCTCCGGCAGCTCAGGTTCAGCAGTCTTTTTTTTCCCCAGCTGAAGCTGCTTGTTTTCTAGGACATTCCTCTACCGGCTATGTATTTTAACCAGGTAGGTGATCTAAATCTGTGCCACCTACTTATACATTCAGCTATTTCAAACACAAACATTATAACAAACTCTCATTTGAACAGGTAACACAAGGTAGCTTTCAGATTAACTCCTAAAATAGAATGTCTTTTCATCTGACAAACAAAAACCAAATTTGGTAACTGTTTGGTATGACTATAACTAAGCTTCTGCTCAAGAATTGTTGTCAATTTAGGAAACAAAAGCATACGTTTATGATAAGAATGCCTTGTTGGTTTACGGTGGAGCAGCGCATCACAGTCAAGCACTGCTTGATAATGGTTTCCAGTGTCACTGAGCCCAAATGAGAGTCTTGCGAATAAAATTTTGGCCAGTGTCTCAGGTCCAGTCACAGAGCTTTTGCGGATGCGTTCAAGCAGTGGTTAACACTGAACAAACGTAACAACTAGCACTGTGGATACGACGAGGGCGGCGGTGAGCTGGGCGTTAACGGCGAGTAGACTCGAGGAAGCCTGGGGGCAAGGGTTAAATCAAATAAACAAACAAAAAAAAGGCACATGGAGAGGGGGGGCCAGGTGAGGTCGACGATACTGACGCACAATCACTCACCTTTGTCACACACCTTTATCAGCCACCCTTGCAAACTTGTTTTGACACTCATTTTACGCAGTCTTTCAATCATTGACCAGCAATCCCACTCATTTAATTGCTTACGGACACATTATCACCACACTCTCTCCGAAGCTAAACCAACACATCAGTTATAGGAGCACCAAGCACCCACCCATTACCGAGACACACTAACCACAGAAGCAGTAAACGGTTACCCCCGCCGGCCCCCTTTTGGCAGTGACAGAGTAGCATAACACTGGTGTTTAGAGAACCAATTGGCTATGGCAGTGGTGACGAGAAGTGAGGAATCTACAAGAGGGGTGGGGTGGTGGTGAGGAGAAATAGAGCGGATACACGGTCAGGCGCAAATGCTATCGGGGAGGACGACAGGTAGAAAGGGGGCGAGGCACAGTGCGTTTACCTGTATGGAGTGAAAGAGAGTTTCCCGTACACTGCGCGACGCTAACTTTCTTCCCCCCAAACCAGCTCTGCGTTTGGTGTCCACATTTCCATAGGGACCTAGTTCAGTTGGAACAGTCACATCAGAAATCTTTGTTTTTGGGGGTGAAAACAAGAAAACAAAAAAAAAAAGAAGCATGCACAATGGAAGCAGAAGTGAGCGAAGCCTTGTGGGAGAGATCTTGAATTTACAATTGCAGCCCCATCACGTACAACTAAAGGAAATGCAAAAAGGTTTTACAGTGTGGATGCCTCCTGACACTCACACATAAACATGTTTTACAATATACTTGCATCATAAAAGCATGTCAAGGATAGTCATCATTGAAGCACACTCCAGTTAAAGAAGCTGCATGGGGACTATGGGTGGTTAAAAAGTACCAAAAGCTGGGTTGAAGATTTTGCTGCTCCTGGGGAAGGGGTTTGGTATGGTGTGTGCAGCTGTGGGGTATAGAGTGGGGTTGCCCCTAGACTTACCCCATCCATAGAGACAGGGGTGAGATTGGGATCAGTCTCTAGTCCTTTAGCTTCTTTTCAGGGCTCCGATTCATACGAGTCTGGCCGTTTCACAAAGGAAAAACAATCATGAAACATCAAAAGGCAAGAACAGCTAAAGCTCCAAGCAAAAGCTCTTGAGTTCCCTCTTTAAATGATCAGGCAGGCTCTTTATTTGAAGGCTTGTTATAGTCGTAAAGATCATGTACAGATCTTTAAAGTCTTCTCTTCTGAGAACACTTGCGGCAAGAATAGTTACCGTGATAGAAACTACAAACATGAATGTCGATGCAAAATGTTTTCTAAGGTCACATTCACATTCACACACTGGCATCCTCAGCACATAGGTGCGAACAGGGGCATGGTAAATGAATTAAATACTGTCACTAAATGAGAGGCAGATGCAAAGAGAGTTGGAGAGAGATGCAGTGAGGGTCATCTATGGAGTTGCAGCAGCGAAATGAGCAGGAAGACTGAAAGAAACTGATATGAATCTCCCAATTCATTTAATCCAAAATCACAGCACCACAGAATATACAGCACTTTCGTGTAGCCTTAATCCAGTTTCACTCTATAAGACTACAGATTAAAAAAACAAAAATAGCAAAACTTTAATACATTTCACTACTAAGGCATAAGAATCGTAGGCCACTCATGATTTTGGCTGTTTTTCTAGAAAAAAAGAATTGGCTATAAACAATCACTGCGAAAAAGCCACAAGAACATGTTCTCTCTCTTGCAGCTGTAAACAAAAGTTAAAAATTAAAAGTAGTACGTCTCTTTAAATGGATAATTGAGTCCCTTATCACTGTTTATAAAAACACGACAGCGTTAATAAAAGACACTTTACAAAAACAGATTCTACAATGCATCCTGGCAGTTAAGTTGGCGAGCTCAGAGACGCTCCCGTAAGACAGATCCCAGCAAAAGCTGACTAGCTACACCTTCCTCTGATTGGTTGCTTCCCATACATCACCATATCTATGGAAGTAGCTACATTAAAGTTGGAGGGGAGAGAAGTCACAGTGTCTTTCAGCTTTCAGGATGGGTGGACAGGGATGGAAGGGTGGGGTTAAAGGTCATCACTAAAGTTTCTCCCTTCTGAGGTGTAAGGGAAGCGTATGTATGTGCGTGTGGATCGAGGTCGCTTCCCTGTGCACGTGTACACGTGTGCGTTCCTGTCGTGACAACCAATGGAAAGCATACACGCTACACCACAGTCCCAGAGAAAAACAAGAAACACACACACAAAGACACGTAAAATACTGTCCAACCCTGGTCCTACACTTCACACACCTTTGGAGTAAACATACATTCAACTTATTTCAACATTTTTGTAATGCATCGAAATCTAAATGTCTTAACTATATGAATGCGTAAACTGGTTAAGTTCATATAACTAATCAAGCAGTATTTAAAAATATCAAGTCCAGTATTCATTCATAAACTACAAACACTTAGGAATATAAAAATTAAAAAGCATCGTGGCTAGTGCCTAATCTACTCTTAAAAACTAATTGGCAAAAGATTGAAGGTTTCTTTAAACAGACAATGTGTTACATTGGTTACGTGTGCAGGAATGAGAGCATGCAGTTTTCCCTTTTCAGGCCTGACTACACTGGGTGTGTGTGTGAGATCAGAACCAAGGTTAGAGAATCTAGTCTGTAGTTAAAACCGACACAGCCACCGTCTTAAACCCAAGCACGCACACGTCATAAACATACACCTGTGGCTTCTTTCTGACACACACACACACACACGCAGCACAAGGAAAGGAGAGGCAGAGAGGACGTGGAGCACACTAGCGGAAGGGTGTTTCAGGGGTGTGTAGGGCGAGTTCGGGGCGGCGGAGGAGGGGCTCCTTGTGCGACGGCGGAATCGGCGGTGGCTCATACACGCGGGGTGTTGCCATGGCGATGGCGGCAGGCACGGGGGCGGCGGGCAGCACTGGCCTGAGGGAGTCGAGCGTCGCCACCGGCTGAGTAGGCACACCAGACAGAGTCTGCAGTGCGGTCATCGCTGCGAGGTGGTTGGGGGACGGATACGCGTACTGGTACTGTGGATACTGCTGCAGCTGCAGGTACTGCTGGTAGTATTCCGCGTAGTACCTGGGAGAAATGGAGGAGAGGAAACACACATGCACATCCACGCAGACAGGGAAAGAGAGACAGAAATCACACAGACATGCATATACAGACGTATATATATATATATATATATATATATATATATACACACACACACACCATTGGACAGGGAGAGAAACACAAACACAGAAACACATTTACACGCAAACACACATACACACATCCCCGCCACTGTAAATCGGTAATAAAACTGCCAACTTTTGAAAATTGACAAACTTCTGCTGTAATCATGTACTGTGTCCAGGGCCGGATTTTGCTCACTCGTCCAGGGGGGACCAAACACAATGAAGAGATATATAACATTTTTTATATGCTATGGCCTATCTACAACAGTAATTTTTTATGTACGGAAATCACACAATCTTTCTCCCGTTCTCTCGTACACAGACGCACACACGCGGAGATGCGAACAGAAACTTGTTCTCAGCGCTGCCCTGCGAATTTATCAATAAAATAGTTTTGCAGCTGAAAAGCTACATGACATTTCTTAGTAGCGAGGTTCTTGAAGCAGTTCAACTTAAAGATTTGTTATTAGTAGACGCTGCTTAATCTCTCTCTCTAATAACTGCATTAGCCTGGATATCAGTGGCTCAAGCCTCTGTTATTAGCTCTAAAATGACGTTTTGGAATTTGCTATGGAAGGTTTGGGATGAGGTGCGTAAGAAATTAGTTCAACACACACGAGATTTCAGGACGGAAACATGACAAATGTCTTGAAATAAATCATCTGAACTATGTCTTGAGGTGTGGATGTTACTCCAGGCCATTAAAATTATTTGAGAAATAATGCACTAATGCAATTATATGCAATAATGCGTGATGTGGCCACGATGCCGGAGCCTATTAATAGAACGGTCTTTCTCCGTTCTCAAATTAAGAACTACATTCGATCTTTATTGACTGAACACAAGTGCTTATTGCAATAGAAAACACTGTAACGGTTTCCACTGATTGTGAAATATTTTTGTTTTGCTGGGGTGGTAATATTATATATTACTAGGGAAGGGGGGGAGGGCAAAAATTTGTTTTGCCTATGTCACGATAAGAGGTAAATCCGGCCCTGATTGTGTCTCTTTTACTGCAATCAACTCACCTGGCTACAGCGTCATCCTCCTGTGCAGCGGCTTCCTCTCGACCCGCAGGTGTAGGCAACAAGGCTCTGCGCTTGGCCCTCTGGTACATAAATGGTTTCATAACAGGGTCTGGCAGCAGCGGGGCAGATCTTCTTAGCGGACTCCGGTCCCTCTCTCCAGACTTTGAGCAAGCCTGTTGCTGTTCAGCTAGAACTTGCTGTCCTTGTGCAAAGTAGTGCGCCCTTGCTGCCTCAAAGATAGCTGCTGGGTCAGCTGCCCCAAAACCCCCGTAGGCCGGGGAAGCGGTGTAGAGAGCTGGTGCTACTGTATAAGCTTGGTTAACCGCAGCAGCGGTCGGTACCTCCATGCCGTGCGCTGCAGCTAGGAACACTGGATTCGCTACAGCGGACGTGTAAACTTGTGGACTGTATGCAGCAGCGGCAGCTGCGACTGCTCCATTTGTCACCTGCCCATAGAGAGCTGGGTTAATGGAGCCGTACACCTGTGTGGCAGCTGCAGCAGCACCAGAGTTGAGTGCCTGATTTGCAACTGTCCCACCGTAGAGCTGATTGGAAACCGTCCCGTACAATTGACTAGCTAGTGCACCGTACACAGCTGGCGCCACGGCGGTCCCTCCTTCCGCCCTCGCACCAGCAGCTGTAAGTCCAGTCAAAGCAGCATATGTGGGGTCAAAAGTTGAGGTGTTGTACACAGAATTGTGGACACTCTGTTGAACCTGCAGTGGAAGGCCAGCCGCTGCAGCGGCGGCGGCGGCTAACACGGCCGCTTGGCTCTGGTACTGCTCTAGGGTGGGTTTACCAGCTGGGCATTCACCTGCATAATGGCCCTGTTTTCCGCAACAGACACACGGGATTTTCCCAGTCGGAGCCTGCTTACTTGGCTGAACTTTGGACAGCTCCACGGAGAGCGGTCGTCCTTTGAAGGAGGTCCCATGCAAAGCCTCAATTGCCTGCAGCGCATCCTCCTTGTTCTCCATGTGGACAAAGGCATAACCTTCACAAGAACACAACTTTATTATTATGGGGTCCCGCAAGTAAATGTTAGAACAGTGCAGAACCGTGTGGTACCCTGCATGAGCTCTAACACCCAGTTTAAATTAAGAGTAGCCAACCTCACCCTGGAGAGCTAACTTGGTTTTATTGTGCGCTCATGATTTTTCTAGAGTATCTTTTGCTGCTGAATTATCCTCTAACCTAGTTTATAATAGTATTTTTGGCATAGATTGTGATTTTATATATTTTCCATTTGTTATTTTTCATTCAAATGAAGTTGTCTATATTTAGCAGATTGTGTTTAACACACAAAAGAGTGATGATCAGATTAACACAGAAGTATAGAAATTCTACATTGATAAAAAAAAAACATATCGGACTCATCGCACTCATATCGGATCTGTAGATATTCCGAATTTTTGGTATCGGATCGAGTTGTTTCTGAAAAAATGGTATCACTGCATTTCTAGTTTGATTAGTGTTAAAGCTAAACTGCAGGATGGTAGCCCTCCAGGAGCAGGGCTGGCTACTTTTGCGTTAAGTTTCGGCAGCGACTTAATAATCTCTTACCTTTCACCTTATCACACTCCAAAACTTTGCCAAAGGTCTGAAACAGCTCCCGAAGATCTTCTGTGGTGCACATACTACTCAGATTACCCACAAACACCTTTGTCGAGTGGAGCGGGCGTCCTCGGGACTCCTCAACCACAAGGTTGCGTCCTTTGAACTCTCGGCCATTGAGCTCCTGGATGGCACGCTCAGCAGCGCCCTCTCCTTGCAAGTGTACAAAAGCAAACTGTCTCAAGACGCTGCAGCTAACCACCTGGCCATACGACTCAAAGATGGCTGACAGTTCTTCTTGCGTGGTTTCCAGGGCCAGATTCCCTACGAAGAGCTTAACCGTGTGGCCCTTATCCATAGTGCTGAAATGAGTGAAAGATGTTATTTTAATAACTGACATATCAGACAAGGACATATAAATGTGTACGTACAATTTGAAAAGTGAAGCGTACACAATTACAGGGGCGTATGGCATATTTGCGTATGGCAGAATCTAGCAGTTAATCAGCCAGAGACTCACCACGCCTTCAAAACAATCCAACCGAGGTGCATAGACCAAAAAAGTTTCCCAAAAACTAAAATATTGGAAAAAAAGTCCGCACACTCTCAAAAATCAAAAAGTCACAAGCGAGATGAAAGCAGTGCAAGCAATTTACTGAAAAAAAAAACAAGGCAAATGTTTCGGTCACATGTTGACCATTTTCAATGCCAAGCTAACAATTTTTTCAAAATTAGATTCAAATCAAAAACTTTTTTGGGGTTGTTGTTGTTTTTTGAGAGCGTGCAGACTTTTTCCAAGTATTTTACTTTTTGAGAATATAGCAGTTGTCATACACTAGCATTAAGAGTTCAGACAAAATATTGTGATGATGCTCGTTAAAAATAATCCACATATTTTTAGGAGAACAGACCTGAACATTGCTATGTCGAGGTTCCTAATAACGACAATTTATGGCTCATCTGTCACGATAAGCATTGCTGTTATGATAACGGTGACTTCTCAGATTGGATCCTGCTTCAAGATTGTGGTTAGCGCAGTTTTTACCTGTGTTTTGGTCATTAAAATGATTCTTTTATTATTTTAACAACGTAGAAATCATAATGGCAGTTTTTTTAAAAACCATATAATGTATGCATTATTGCAAAAGTAATTCTTAATCATTTTCTCTGTGTGGAGTGTGCACTGTCGCAGTTTGTTGCATCTATTATCGCACGTCTTTTAATACTGTAAAGCTGCTTTGACACAATCTGTATTGTAAAAAGCGCTATATAAATAATAGTGACTTCACTACACTTGACTTATGCAATAAGGTAAGACATACTGTGTGTTTTTATAATGCTGTTCACTCTGAATTTAATTAATAGTGCATCATGTTTAGGTAATGTGGGTTTATAATTCAGAAATGTTGTTGTTGTCCATGTTTGTCCCCCTACAGGGAATTAAACCCTAGGTTTTTGTGAAATGTATACAATTCTCTTACAAAAATGTGGCTGTACCATGGTACAATTATAGCATCAGATATTAAATATTATCCGATCACAGTACTATAGTACTCTGAAGCATAGTGAATAAATAGTGATATTTATCGTACTCAGGTGATTCATGCAGTACCAAGGTACCATGGTTTACACACAGTGCCCGCCCAAAATAACAACAGTACCATTGTTTTGTACTTTTTCGTTAGTTTTATGTCCCATTAATTGGGAAGAGAAATACATTTACACATGCAGGGCGAGGTAATAACAGTTTGGACCCAAATTGGACCCTAGTAAAAACAACACATTGTCTTAATTATAAGTTGTTTTATGTGTGACAAACATTTTTTATAGTTTTTCATAACTATATACATATCACGCCTCATTAAACTTAGTCCTATCACATTAACAACGTAAAAACAAATTATGCAGCACACGAAAAACATCAAGCAAACATGTATTCTGCATAGATCAAATGAATTAGCTGCAGGCACAAAGCCATAGCAATCTAGTGACGCAGTGCACGCAGAGTAAACACGTTCACTTCCTCAATGTAGAGCTCACGGAACGAACACACACACACACACACACACACACACACAAACGTCTCTTTAGATGATAACGGTTTAATTGCAACCCTGAAAACCGCGTAAACCCCATTTAAACGACCGCTCGGACGAAATGTGTGAGAAACGCCGACTCGCAGTTCTCTTTATAGCGCTTAGGCTTCAACAGGAGTAGCGCGTGCCGAGTGATTTACTGAATGTAACATTTCTGACACCAAATGTTTACAAAACACTCCAGAACGCTTCCGTCATCGACACCACCAACGTCCGCTATGTAGTTTTGTATATTCATTACATACATGTGCGTATTTGTTATTCATTCTTTCCAGCTGAAATCTCTAGATGACTCATTTTGTAGGGATTTTTTTTTTTTCGGGTGTCCCCGAGCTCGCGCCCCAAACCCTTTGCGTTTCTCTATAAATCACACCGCGAGCTCGTCTATATCATGCCGCTTTGCATCGGCCGTCGTTAACTACTGATCCTATATGATAAATTAAGGAATTACTTAAAACATAAACATGTATAGAGAGGAAAAGAATCTCCCATCTTACCTAAGCGGTGCGGGGTTTCAAAATGGTCGGTTCACTTCCGTTCTTTAGAATCGCTCTCATTCTTCAGCAGTGGGGACTGAACGCATGCTGATGCATTCACTAACACACACACACACACACACAGAGAGAGAGACCGGGTACTGTGTGCATCTGCATTGCTTGCACACCATGCATCATTTAGTTTTTTACTTGTTAAACAGGAATCTAGCAAAACTTAACTGAAAGCAAAGAGAGACCTTGCAAAAAATGCGTTAAATGCGCCACAGATCTTCAGTTGTTTTCAGTTCTTTTTTGTTAAATTAATTTGATATGCATGCATTGCAAGCAACTTTGTTTTTTTTTTTTGTTTTTTTAGAAAGTCAGATATAAATATGTGACCCTGGAGCACAAAACCAGTCATAATGGTCAATTTCTCGAAATTGAGATTTATACATCATCTGAAAGCTGAATAAATAAGTTTTCCATTGATGTATGGTTTGTTAGGATAGAACAATATTTGGCCGAGATACAACTATTTGAAAATCTGGAATCTGAGGGTGCAAAACAAAATCAATATATTGAGAAAATCGCTTTTAAAGTTGTCCAAATTAAGTTCTTAGCAATGCATATTACTAATCAAAAATGAAGTTTT
>NW_015662288.1:277834-278467 GCF_001515625.1 Sinocyclocheilus rhinocerous | reverse complement strand
CAAATGAAGTTCTTAGCAATGTATATTACTAATCAAAAATTAAGTTTTTATATATTTACGGTAGGAAATTTACAAAATATCTTCATGGAACATGATCTGTACATAATATCCTTATTATTTTTGGCATAAAAGAAAAATCTATAATTTTGACCCATACAATGTATTGTTGGCTATTGCTACAAATATACCCCAGCGACTTAAGACTGCTTTTGTGCTCCAGGGTCACATATAGGCAGTTGCATATGTTTATTTAGAGTCTTTTTCAAGAGTACTGTCGGGTTATTTATACATAGCACAAACATTTTTGGTCAAAACAGATGCTTTTTAGTGGGATCTGGCAACATTGGTATCATATGATTTACATGGTACACCATGTAAATACAACACATTATGACATTATTTGATGTCCAAAAAAATGACCCTTTCAAGAAACATCTTTTTTTTTTTTTTTATAAACCGGAGAGTTCCAGTCCTTGATTCTGATTGGCTGAGCCGTGTTCGAAGCTGTTGTAAATTACTCTACAAACACACACCTTTGTTTACTTCTGTGTGTTGCTCGGCAACCACTTTGTTGCAACCACAACTGATTCTGAGGAACTACATTGTTTGGTGGAAGAATACTGTTTTTATTAA
>NW_015662288.1:271809-275511 GCF_001515625.1 Sinocyclocheilus rhinocerous | reverse complement strand
TGTGTGTGTGTGTGTCTGTCTGTGCGCGTGTGTGTGTGTGTGTGTGTGTGTGTGTGTCTGTCTGTGCGTATGTGTGTGTGTTGTAGGTGGTGAAGCTGCTGAACACCAAGCGTTCTCAGGCCGTGGGGATCCTGATGTCCAGTTTACATCTCGACATGAAGGACATTCAGCACGGTCAGAACCGTCTGTCTTTTTCTCCTCTAATGCACAGCTTTCTGTTATTCTGCCTCTTCATATTGTTGTAAGATTGAACATGAAGCCCTTCTGCACTGACTCTGATCCAGATGTGTGCTTGTAAATCTGATTCACTGCATTCTTACCATGTATTTACTCTGTAGTCAGAGTTAAATGTTTGTTGGTGTTTGACGGTGGTTTGCGGCTCTGGTGGACCCTGAACGTGAACCTCCTCTGAACAAACTCAGGCATTCAGATCACTGCTGCACTTGTTTTTATAAATATCTTCCTTCAAAGATGATTTGAGGAATCAATCGTGCTGCAGGGCACCCACTTAAAATAAACTATTTTTAATGACGTGAGGCCAGATTTACAGGTTGTTTTAGATATTTTAAGATTTTAGAACATTTATAAAACTTTATTATAAAGCGGGTAGTTCCGGTGCTTGATTCTGATTGGCTGAGCCACGTTCGACGCTGTTGTAAATTACTCTACAAACACACACCTTTGTTTATTTCTGTGTGTTGCTCGGCAACCACTTTGTTGCAACCACAACTGATTCTGAGGAACTACATTGTTTGGTGGAAGAATACTGTTTTTATTAATATCATTACACTTTATTTGCTCTGTTTTATTTTGTGAAACCTTACTACGTATATGGAATAACCGTTTTATAAAAGCAGTAAGCCCCGTGAAGCCGTGGTTTACAGTGAATTTATAACAGCTAAGGGGGTTTTAGACTCCGTTTCGCGTCGTAACAACGCCCCTTAACTGTTATAAATTCACTGTAAACCACGGCTTCACGGGGTTTATTGCTTTAATCAGTCATGGTATAATAATAACTCTTAGGTTTTTTCCCCCCTAAATTAACATTTTGATTTTGAACTTAAAGCAGCAGTATGTAAAATCAGACATACTAAAGTATGACAGAATCACTGTGATAATTGGAGATAAATTTCACACCATCCATGTACATATTTACACATGGTTTGATTTCTGTGGATACATCAAAACGTGGCTCAGAATCTCGTTCAGTACATTCACGACAGGCACGTTTTTGGTCTCTTATCCTTCATTCATGTCCATCTGCAGTCCCTGACCCGTGGGAAGGTCTCTCATCCTCACCCCATTACAGATTAGCAGTCGGTGCGTCGGTGACTTTACGTCTTTTCCCAGCGACGGGCCGATCTCTCTCCTCCCACAGAGTCACACCATCACAGGCACAGATCTGTTTGGGGTTTTGAAGCAAGCTGGCGGAGCAGGCGATGATTGCACAGGCCAGCCTGAGAAAGCAGCGAGAGACAGCGGACGTTAAGCAAACACACACGGTCCACTGAAGGACATCAAACAGCAGGGACAGAGCTCTGGATGGACTGGGATTTCTGCAGGAACACATACCAAGAGCACTGGATGATGTTAAACAGCTCAGTCTGTTTGTATTACACACACAAACACTCTACAAGAAGCAGCCTATCTATCTAATGTTTTTGTCTGGATAAGAATGTCCTTCATCTCTCTCCAGAGTTTCCTGTTATTCTGGACAGCGGGTGATTCCCACGCCCCAAATCATCCTCCCCAGAATCCACCACCAGAGACCGACCAATCACATCGCACACCTGCCAGGAGACGCATTTGACCGCATAACACTGCATATCACAACCAGAGACTAAATTACCATAGAAACCGGCTTTGGTGAAAAATTAAATACAGCATGTAACTCAGATCCAGTGTTGTTTTAGTATGACTGATATGTGACCCTGGAGCACAAAAGCAGTCTTAAGTCGCTGGGTATATATATTGTATATTTTCCGTTTTCACTTTATTTTTAAGGTAAAATTTTAGAATAATTTTTGTGTTTTTGTCATTATTATTATTATTTAATACCATATAGTTTTTATAAATTTTATCTCAGTATTAGTTATTTTAGTACTTCAAGTTAAACTAAATGAAAATGAGAAATGTTGCCTTTGCATCTACCTTAAATAAAATAAGTTACATGTTTTTTAGATTTTATTTTAAGTATGAAAAGTAATGTTTTTGTATGGTTTAGTTATAGTTGTATATAACTACAATATATTAGGGCTGAAATAACAAGATTCTGTTATCGAGTTTAATAAATAAGCAGGCAAATAAACAGTAATAGTAATACATATAATAAAAAATACAATTATTATATAAATGAAATAATATATTAAATGCATATATTAGCTTTTATAATAGCTTTTTTTAATATATATATTAGCTTCCATAGTTTTTGGACACTGTACCATAAAATACCACTCAGGCATTGTATATAGAATACAGCGGGGCTAGCTGTCCTCTGAGCAACTACAAATGTCCCTCTAGAAAATGCGTGAAATATGCGTTCTGTGTGAACGGCTTGGTTTCAGTTTTTACATAAACAAGATCTTTGTAATTAACAACGTAGCAATACAATTATTATATAAATGAAATAATATATTAAATGCATATATTAGCTTTTATAATAGCTTTTTTTAATATATATATTAGCTTCCATAGTTTTTGGACACTGTACCATAAAATACCACTCAGGCATTGTATATAGAATACAGCGGGGCTAGCTGTCCTCTGAGCAACTACAAGGTTTATAAAAACAAACATGTTTTCACTCCATCAGTGGTTTTGTACTGTATACTGGTCTCAAACATGTATTTCAAAACAAGTTCCAAAGTGACAACCCCAGCAAACTACACAAGCTCAGAATGTGTTATTTGTTTATTTATTATTGGTTAAATAACAATAGAATTGTATGTAACAATAGAATGAAATGTAAAAAATAACTGTGCCCTCTCCGAGTCCTGAGGAGCTCCATGCTGTTTCCGGAACGTGTACTTACAAATAGTTGTATCTCAGCCAAATATTGTCCTATCCTAACAAACCATACATCAATGGAAAGCTTCTTTATTCAGATTTCAGATGATGTATAAATCTCAATTTCGAAAAATTGACACTTAATTTTTTTTGTGATCGAGGGTCACAAATGCTTTTGTAGTTTTAGTTAATATTTTTAATCCGTTTTTTTTTCCTATACATATATATATATATATTGTATATTTTCCGTTTTCACTTTATTTTTAAGGTAAAATTTTAGAATAATTTTTGTGTTTTTGTCATTATTATTATTATTTAATACCATGTAGTTTTTATAAATTTTATCTCAGCCAGTGCACTGGAACGTTCGCTCCCTGAAAAATCCCACAATGCACCGCAAACACTAGGGAGCATCGGCGCTCACTATGCTCCCTTACCGGAAATAACGTCACATTTCTGAAGCGTGAAACATAAACCACACGAGCCAACTCGATAAATATAATGTTACGCAATAGAAGATTTGAAAAGATGGACTAAAAGTTTTTTAGTATACTACTGAGTAGATCGTGTACACGAATTCGGGCACTGGTAGTTCCCTAGTGTTTGCGGTGCATTGTGGGATTTTTCAGGGAGCGAACGTTCCAGTGCACTGGAAGGATTTCGCAATTGAGACAGCCCTTAAAATGGCCGACTCCC
>NW_015662288.1:259263-269567 GCF_001515625.1 Sinocyclocheilus rhinocerous | reverse complement strand
TTTTTTCAAAATGTTGAACTTGCATTCATTTTACATGGCTTTCTAAACATGCTGCTCTTTTGTGCGAGACGAGAGTGCAACGCTGATAGATGTCCCTCTAGAAAATGCGTGAAATATGCGTTCTGTGTGAACGGCTTGGTTTCAGTTTTTACATAAACAAGATCTTTGTAATTAACAACGTAGCTGCGGCGCATCTAGTGGCTTCAACTGGATAGGCTAACAAAAACATTGAAATGCAACGACACTTACATCGTCATCGCATCTCGTGCGCCGCTGATAAGGCTGCCTCCTTAATGCACAACTAATGCAGCATTTTTGCATTTGAATTTTTATTTTAAATTCGACGAATATTCGAAATTCGAAAATAAAACTAATTTGACAGCCCTACACTATATGAAAGCCCATTTCTGCCACGGCCTAAAAAAATAAAATGGGTAATTGTGACTTTTCATCGCACAATTCTGTCTTGCGAGAACTAAACTCCCGAGTTATAAAGTCCATTTTTAAAGAAAATCAAGTCAGCTCACAGTTCTGATATTTTCTTAGAATTGCAAGTTTACATCTTGCAAAGTTTATATCACACATTTCAAAGAAAAAAAGTCAGAATTGTGAGATAAGTTGCAATTACCTTTTTTTTTTCAGTGGAGGAAACCAGCTTGCATAATAATAACCCTGCTCAGATCTGTGCATGATTATTTGCAATGACACAGAATGTTAAAAGAGTTCAAAAGAGAGGTGTGACCGTGAATGTAGTGACAGAGAGGTTAGTCAAACTAAGTGTAATTAAGTTAAGAACAGAGGCTTTATATAATTACTGTAGATCCAAACACTCTACCGTAGGGTTTATAGACACACACCCGACTGCTCTTACTATCAGCTTATCCCTCTGAGCAGCGAGACTGTATTTTGAAGTCCTAATGACGAGCACAGCTTCATTACCTTGATCTGAGAGTCTTCTAGCCGCCGGAATGAAGCTCTGCCGTCAGGACCAGCCGTAATATTCCCCAGATCTCCTACATGCTAGAGACCAGACAGAGACACAGCATTACTGCAGACCACCTCAATCATCTTTACCCACAACACCTTAGTTTCAATGTCAGTGTTAGTCAAAAAGCCTAAAACTTACCCAAACAAAATAAAGCAAAAAAGGAATAAAAAATGACAAAATTCTGTTAAATAATAAATAAATGTAATATAAATATAATTATAAACATTAATAAAGAATGAATTCCTTATTAATAAATACATTATATATGTAAATAAAATAAATAAAAAATATTTAATAATATAAATTAATTAATTAAATGCATATGATATAAAATAATTTAATGTATTGCTTATTCTACCAAGCGAAAATTACATATTGTGCCTTTAACACAGCGGCCACATGACATCCAGCTGCGCAAACACACCAGAAACATGGACAGCTTTAAAAGCTGAATGCATATGAATGCATGAGAGCATATTTAAGTATTTATTAGATACCATTTTAATCATCCTTTTGCAGTTCACTTAAATCTGCAGTGTGACAAATGCCTTTTTGCTAATATTGAATGTAGTCTCTCTAATAATTGAATATATTGTATATATTATAATACACTATATAATAACAATATATAATAACACTGAAAAGTACCTAAAATACCACACACACACATATATTTGTGTTTCTCTAATTAGATATATATGTATTAATTAGCTCATACTAAGCTGCATGCATAATAATCATTTCATGCCAGCTTCCTAAATGCAGACATTAAAAACTATAATGATGTCCAGTAATATTCCTGAATCTGCTTGACAGTTTCCATAAGTTGAAATAAATAAATACATATTTATTTGGAAGTGCAAGACTAAAACAGCATGTAAAAATTAAGAGGTTAATAACTGTGCAAGTCATCAGTTATTACACGTTATGGAAATTATGCTGGTCATTATGATGAAATCAATAATACGAACTTAATTAAATATGACTTGTGACGTTATTACAAGTTGACCTACTGATATCCTTCTTAAACAAATAATTTTAACACTCATATAAAAAAACGTAATTAAAGCTCATTATTTAAACTGCTATTTAGTATTCATTGCAGTACTTTTAAAATAATCATTATAAAGTCATATTCACACCTTCGCTGTTCTGTTCGTGTCCATCTCTGGATGGCACGCCGATACTTACGCAAGCGGAAGTTCCGTGCTCAGAAAATGTTATAAAATAAAAGTCCTAGAAAATGACATTAGTAAAATAAATGTCCCGGAAAATTGGTTAATTTAATATAACTGGATTATGTTCGATTCAAACATTAAATGTAATAAAATATAATATCAACAAATATATAATCTAGAACTGACAGCAACAACTTCAGATGAAAATAAAATACAGTCTTGTAGTTAAAATGGTTAGTCAGAAAATGTAATATAATTAGTGCTTTCAAACGATTAATCGCGATTAATCGCATCCAAAATAAAAGTTTTTGTTTACATAATATATGCGTGTATATTTATTGTATATATACATACACACACATGCATGTATGTATTTAAGAAAAATATGTTACGTTTATATATTAAATATATTTATATATGATATACTTTATATGAATATAAATATATACATGTAAATGCAAGTAAATATTTTCAAAATATATGCTGTATGCGTGTGCTTTTATATATACATAATAAATATACACAGTACACACATATATTATGTAAACAAAAACTTTTATTTTGGATGCTATTAATCGTGATGAATCATTTGACAGCACTAATATATAATATAATATAATACAAAAAGTTATATTCTATTCATTTATTCTATTAATTTGACGTTACTTACAGTTTCTGAGAAAAACAAACTCAAGATTAGCCTTTTGCTTATTTTATTGAAAAATATGTCAAATATTAAAGCGCACCAAAATAATTATATTTACATAACAGCAGATTCACAAAGTTGCTGATATAATACAATATTCACAGTTATATCTGTGTAAAATCTAAGTGGCTGCTGGCTTCATTTTAAATGTTGTGGGAAACTGAGGCCTTTCTCCAGAGCGTGGGATCTCCAGCGCTCGTCATCCGCCTCATGCGTGAGATAGCGATATCCCATCCGCTGCTCAAACTCACGCAGGTCACACCACATTTGGAAGTTCTGCAGCGGGAGAAACAGACGAGGTATGCATAAATCACACTGAAATCTGCATTTGCATGCCAGTACAATATGTTTTGGGTTGGGTTGATTTTTGGAGTAAGTCAACAGACCTGAAACCAAGGATGACCCATCGCTTTGCCAACACTGAACCTGCGTCTCACCACCACCTGCAGCAGGTTATTGATCAGATTCACCGCTGAGAGAAATATAATGTACAGTATGTGGAAAATAATGTGTTTTTTGAACTTTAAATCGCATAAACACATTTCATTACACCAAATACACAAAATAATGTTCTTTTTAGCAGCATCATATGACCCCTTTAACAGAAAGAAAGTTAGGTAACCATCTGGTATTCCTCACTTAGGGTACAAAACTATGGAAGCTTTGCCCATTTCTGGCATGAAAAAAACAAAAACAATTGCAGCTTTTAGTCTCACACTTTTTTCACACTTGCCATAATACTAAGTTCTCTGTAATACTTCTCAAACTCTCTTCTGCATCTTGCAATTCAGGAAAGAAATCTGAGATGTCGCAATTACCTTTTATAAAGGGGTTCTATACAGAAAAAAATCTAACTTTAATTTATATACTATATTTTATTTCAATAATATTTACTCTTTAATAATTCATATTTTGAGGGGATTTTATGGTACTATACAGTATTCACCTCTAAATTATGCACCATCTAAAAACAGAAATATTAGAAACAATTATTTCATATTATTTTGAATGAATACAGTATTAAAGTTTTGCATTTAGACATCATTGAAGACTACTTCATTGTGGCTGATTTATAGATTGTATTTTTTCTTTTTTAAACCATTTAGCCTTTTCTAATCATGCTCAGTAAAAATAAGTAAAAGTAAAAATGTGAAAAATTCAAAATGAACGTGGTCTAAAATTACAAAAGGCCACTATGTATATATGCATTTATGTATTTGTGTATATGTGTGTGTGTTTATATACACACACACACACACACACACACACAGACATAAAGTACACACACACACGCACACACACAAAGTACACACACACACACACACACACACACACACAAAGTACACACACACAAAGTATACACGCACACACACAAAGTATACACGCACACACACAAAGTACACACACACACACAGACACACACACAAAGTACACACACACACACACAAAGTATACACACACATTTTAAGTAATATAATCAGACTACTTTTAGATTACTTTTGATGTAACTCGTTTATCATCTTGATTTAAGCAAGATAATCTTGTACCATATTGATATAAAATACAAAGAGAAAATATATCATTCATTGTTAGTAACAACATGAAGTGCATTAAACTGCAGGGTAAATCAAATGAATGAGTTCATCAGTAGTTGATGCAGTGTTGAAATGTTGGGAAACAACTTCTTAAAATTGAAATGATTTTTGTAAATCCAGTGGTCAAGTGCTGTGTGGCCTCTCAATTATGTGTAATTATAGCCACCCGACTAGTGACTGGTGTTTGTGTGAACGAACATTTAAAAGATGAAAAAGAAGAATTAGGGAGAATCAGTAAATTTTTAATTATTCATTGCTATTGTGTGAATAACATGTAATCATGTAATCGACAAAAAAAGTAACTGTAGTCTGATAAAAATTTAATTTAATCTAATTACAAATACTTAATTTTGTGAAATCTAATTACGTAATCCATATTACATGTAATCAGATTACATGTATATACTAATATATACAGTATATATATATATATATATATATATATAGAAAAACTAGCACTAGCTTCTCTATTCTTTTTGTATTCTATCTGTTTTCTTTTTATTTATTATATAATTAAAAAAAAACTTGCTACGTGTACTGCATTAAGCTAACTGAGACTTGTTATAGCACTTGTATATCATTGCTCTTTTGTTGACTTTGATTGCTTCTATTGTCCTCATTTGTAAGTCGCTTTTGATAAAAACTTCTGCTAAATGACTAAATGTAAATATATACACACACACACACACACACAGATACACGGTCTCTTACCCTCCAGTGAGATGAGGGACCACGGCTGGTGTGGATACATGAACGAAGCGTTGGTGATCTGCTGATTAATGTCCTCGTCCTCGTTAAAAGGGAACGTTCCACTCAGACTAACGTATAAAATCACGCCCACGGCCCACACGTCCAGAGAGCGATTGTAACCCTTACTACAGATGACCTCCGGTGCCAGATACGCCGGTGTCCCGACGACAGTGCGCCGGAACGACTTCTGTCCGATGATACGAGCGAACCCAAAGTCACACAGTTTGACCTGAAACGGAGACATTGCATTCAATGCATTCAGTTTTTGCATTCCCTGGAAATCAAAAAATCATTCTAGTATCGTGCTCAACAGTTTAAATATCTCCATTGGACACATGCAATTCTAGACTTGACTTTAAAGGGATAGTTCACCCAAAAATGAAAATTCTGTCATTAATTACTCCAAACCCGTAAGACCTTCGTTCATCTTCGGAACACAAATTAAGATATTTTTGATGAAATCCGAGAGCTCTCTGACCCTCCATAGACAGCAACGCAACTGAAATGTTCCCAGATCCAGAAACATAGCAAGTTTATCGATGTCCTGGGAGCATTACAGTTGTGTTTCTGTCTATGGAGGGTCAGAGAGCTCTCGGATTTCATCAAAAAATAACTTCATTTGTGTTCTGAAGATGAACGAAGGTCTTACGGCGTTTTGAACGACATGAGGGTGACATGAACTAACCCTTTAAGTGTCAAAAACATTGAAAATCTTGAGTAAAGAGCCATATATGAGAGTGTCAGACCTGAGGAAAGGGTTCAGGCGAAGCCAGCAGCACATTTTCTGGTTTCAGGTCACAGTGTGCAACGTCCCTCATGTGCAGGTACCGCAGAGCCTCCAAAACCTTCAACACCAAGCACAGATCAGCAAGACTGAAACTTTTTTTAGTCTCCACTGGTTTACACTCTTAAAAATACAGATTCCAAAAGTGGGGTTTCGCAGCAAAGCCATAGAAGAACTGTTTTTGGTTCCCCAAAGAATATTTCAGTGAACAGTTCTTAGTGTGAAGAACATTTTGATCATCTAAAGCACCTTTTTCACCATAAAGAACCTTTTGTGAAATGGAAAGTTTCCACAGTCTTAAAAAAAAAAAAAAATCCATGGAATCCTTCCATTCCACAAAAGGTTCTTTATAGTGGAAAAAAAGATTCTTTAGATGATCGAAATGTTCTTCACACTAAAAAAAACAATGGTTCTTTTAAGAACAGGTCACTGAAGGATTCTTTGAGGAACCAAACATGGTTCTTCAATGGCACTGCTACAAAACCCCCTTTGAAAGCTTTATTTTTAAGAGTTCTTCATGGAACCATAGATTGCTTTATTTTTAAGAGCGTATGAAGAAGACCTATGTGAAATAGATTAACATGCAATTCATGCACAACTGTTTTCAGCATTGATAATAATCAGAAATGTTTCTTGAGCAGCAAAGCAGCATATTAGAATGATTTCTGAAGATCATGTGACACTGAAGACTGGAGTAATGATGCTGAAAATTCAGCTTTGATCACAGAAATAAATTACATTTCACAATATATTCACACAAAACAGTTTTTTAAATTGCAATAACATTTCACAGTTTTTACTGTATTTTTACAGTAAAACAGCATGACAGACTTGCAAGTTATTAAAAAATAAAATGTAAAACAACCACGAGATAATGTTCTGTTTAAGGTGGTCTGAAAAAAAGCCTTATGGCAGCCTTCTTGGAACATTAGCTATGATTATTAAAAATGTACAACCTAAAAGATAGCTTGGAGAGCTTTACAAGTAGGTTCCTCCCAAAAATGGCACCAACGTTAGAGGAACATTCTGTGTTTTAAGAGCAAACCAGCTCCTTTACCTGAGTGACTAGAAAGCGAGTGGTGCGTTCAGTCAGCCGTCCGTTCTCGTGAGATAAGATCATCTCTAGCATGTCGCTGTGGAGCTTCTCCATCACAACGAAAGTATGCTCCATTGTCTTAAACGTGCGTTCTATATGAATGACTCCTGGATGAGACAGTCTCTAAAATGCACACACATGGACGATATAATGACAACAAAAACAAGTGTTTGAATTGTGGGGAAAATGGCATCTTGAACTCATACCTGTAATATCGAGACCTCATTTTTGGTCTGTTCCTCCTGTTTAGTGGGAAATCTTGTTTTATCGATGACTTTAACCGCGACCGGACGGCCCGTGTGTCTGTGAGTGCCTCCGTAAACCACCCCGAACTGACCCGAACCCAAAACCTCATCAGAGAAGATCTGATAGAGCTCACTGATGTCCTGCGACACACACATGAACACACAGACAAAATCAGATGCTTCGTTCCCTCTTTGAAACACAGTGGTTATTTTGGAAATATATTTATGATCAAAAATTGAGTCTCACCTGGGTCTCGTCACCGTTCTTTCCATCACCTGGCAAGAGAGGAGGTGTCATTTTATTTGACATTATAGACAACATGAGGATCATAGAAGATGTGGACGTTTGTTTCTTTTGGAGAAATGTAGCATTACGTCACTTGCTCTGCAGTGAATGGGTGCCGTCAGAATGAGAGTCCAAACAGCTGATAAAAACACCACAATAATCCACACCACTCCAGTCCATCAGTTAACATCTGGAGAAGACAAAAGCTGCATGTTTGTGTAAGAAACAAATCAATCATTACAACATTTTAACTCTGAACAGTCGCTTCTGTTCAAAATATGTCCATAAGCCATAACAACGCTTCGTTCAGTGAAAAAGTCCATCTCCTGTTGTTGATTGTTTTGGCCTGTAAACGGTGTTTGATCTGTGCAGGTTTCTCTCCTGATTCAGACAAGACGAGTTTTTCACTGGAGGAAGCAATATTATGGATTACGGACTCATATTTTAGCAAAAGTTCAAATTAAAAACATCTTAATGATGGATTTGTTTCTTACAAACACGCAGTTTTTCACTTCACAAGATGTTAACTGATGGACTGGAGTGGTGTGGATTATTGTGATGTTTTTATCAGCTGTTTGGACTCTCATTCTGACGGCACCCATTCACTGCAGAGCATCCATTGCTGAGCAAGTCATGCAAAGCTACATTTCCTCAAATCTGATGAAGAAACAAACTCATCTACATCTTGGACGGCCTGAGTGTGAGTACATTTTCATTTTTGGCTGAACTTAGAGTATATTTATATTGTGTGGAATCAGAGGCTCATGAATAATTCACGTCTTGTTGCTCTAACCGGTGTTGTTTGTCGTGTGGCATACAGTGCCCTGCACCGGTCTGAGGGCCTGATCGAGAGCCGACTCCCATGACGGGCCGTCCTGATCCGCAAACACACAGTACACCAGAGATCCCGTCACCAGCTCGAACGAGTGTGCGCTGTTGCCTGGCAACACTGGAATAGTGAGCTGAGCCGGACCTCGAACCTGCAGCACCTCTGAGAGAGAAATCTCCTGAAATGAAGCACACGCAACTATATTAATAACTTCATGAAAGCCCGAAGATGAACCATGTGTCAAGCACTGCTGTATTTTGCATTATGAAGTGGTAAAGGTGACACGATGCATTCTAAAGACTCGCAAACCTTGTAGTACTTAATGCTGATTTCATTCGGATACAGGGTGATACTTTTCCCATTTAATACCCAGTAGTGACGTTTTCTCTGCAAAGGAAAAAAAAAACAATATACAATTTTTTTATTTATTTTAATGTTACAGAATATTTCTATTTCAAACAGATGATTTACATCTAAACTTTCAATTCAAAGAATCCTTAAATTAAACAGAAAAATCACACTGAAGACACTGAAGACTGATGATGCTGAAAATTCAGCTTTGATCACAGAAATAAATTACATTTTACAATATATTCAAACAGTAAACAGTTAATTTAAATTATAATAATATATCAGAATATTTTACTGTACTTTTGACCAAATTAATAAAGCCTCTGTGAGTAGGGTTATTAGAGTTAACGGAAACAAAAAAATAAAAATTGTACTAAAACATATATAGACATATTAAAATAATAATAATAATAATAATAATAAAGATGACAAAAAACTTTAACAAAAATGTAAATAAAAAAACACTCAAAATAAAAATAAAAACAAATCAACAGACACACACACACACACACACACACACACACACACACACACACACACACACACAGACACAGACACAGACACACACAGACACACACACACTCAGCTCAGTCTGCAGCGCTGCATTGATCAGGATCAGGTGTGATGTGGATGCTTACGTGACAGACGGCTGCAGCGGTGTTATATCTATGGCCGGCGGGTCTTTATATCGCAGCTCTTCATAAAGATCATTTAATGTGACCACTTTCATGTTCTCATCAGGCTCTGAAAATACAGCACACTCACTTTATGACAACAACACACAACTGTGTCTTTAATATAATAACATTATACAATGTAAAATCATATCATACAATGTTTTATATATAGCACTTGCATTTCATTGCTCTTTTGTTAGTTTTAAATTGCTTCTATTGTCCTCATTTGTAAGTCGCTTTGGATAAAAGCATCTGCTAAATGACTAAATGTAAATGTTTTACAATATATTCAAACAGTAAACAGTTAATTTAAATTATAATAATATATCAGAATATTTTACTGTACTTTTGACCAAATTAATAAAGCCTCTGTGAGTAGGGTTATTAGAGTTAACGGAAACAAAAAAATAAAAATTGTACTAAAACATATATAGACATATTAAAATAATAATAATAATAATAATAATAAAGATGACAAAAAACTTTAACAAAAATGTAAATAAAAAAACACTCAAAATAAAAATAAAAACAAATCAAGTACATATTTTTATTTATTATTATTATTATTTTAATATTTCTCTATATGTACTTGATTTGTTTTTATTTTTATTTTGAGTGTTTTTTTTATTTAATTTTTTGTTAAAGTTTTTTGTCATCCTTATTTTTATTTATTATTATTATTATTTTAATATTTCTCTATAAGGATGACAAAAAACTTAAACAAAAATTAAAATAAAAAACAGTCAAAATAAAAACAAATCAAAACTATTAATAAAAACTATAATAGTATCTTATTGACACTAAAACATTACAAAAAAT
>NW_015662288.1:255350-258905 GCF_001515625.1 Sinocyclocheilus rhinocerous | reverse complement strand
ATGTGGATGCTTACGTGACAGACGGCTGCAGCGGTGTTATATCTATGGCCGGCGGGTCTTTATATCGCAGCTCTTCATAAAGATCATTTAATGTGACCACTTTCATGTTCTCATCAGGCTCTGAAAATACAGTACACTCACTTTATGACAACAACACACAACTGTGTCTTTAATATAATAACATTATACAATGTAAAATCATATCATACAATGTTTTATATATAGCACTTGCATTTCATTGCTCTTTTGTTAGTTTTAAATTGCTTCTATTGTCCTCATTTGTAAGTCGCTTTGGATAAAAGCATCTGCTAAATGACTAAATGTAAATGTTAAAGTTTACAGTAACTATCATGTAGAAGTACACAACATGACTCTGGACATTTAACATATTAAACATATTTAAAACCTTTTACCTCTTTTTTAATATATTTACATTTTTAATATATATTTATGCATTTCAAACTATTCTGAACTTCTATATTCTGCTCACCAAGGCTGGATTTATTTGATCAGAACTGTGATTAATTGTGAAATATCATTACAGTTTAAAAGAGCTGTTTTCTATGTGAATAGATTATAAAATGTAATTTATTTCTGTGATCAAAGCTGAATTTTCAGCATCACTGCTCCAGTCTTCAGTGTCACATGATCTTCAGAAATCATCTTAATCGATCATTAAGAAACATTTCTGATTATTGTCAATGTCCAAAACAGTTGTGCTGCTTCATATTTTTCTGAAAAACCATGATACAATTAATTTTTCAGGATTCTTTGATAAATAAAACATTCCAAATGTTTTACTATCACTTTTGATCAATTTAATCCATCCTTGATTAATAAAAGTATTACATTTAAAATTATCTTTAATACATTATCTTTTGAATTATTGTGGAAATAAGCTTAATTTGCCAGAATGCTATAATGTACGCAAAATGTACATGTCAATACTGATTTCCAGTATTTTATCAGTATGGTGAAAATTTTGTATATATAATATAAACATATATAATATATATAATATAAATATTAAATGATAAACAAACAAATAAACAAGCAATTAGGCAAAAAAATAAAATGCAAATATTCTGTTTATATAAAAATAGTAATGAAAATAAATTTGTAAGAAATTAAATATTTAAATATGAATATAATAAATATAAATATTACATAAAGAAATAAATAAGCAATTACGCAAACAAAAAACATGTTTAACTGCCTTTAATTTATGCTGATTTACATTAAAATATGTCTCTATAGTGGTGGACATAAACTAAAACAAAAACATTTTATTTAAATGTCAAATAATATTATCACAATGCAAAAAGTCTTAAAAGTAGGCTGAAATATCTTTATGGAAAGTTTGATTTTCCTCTTTTGATTTGGGGTGAAATGTGACCTAGAAACATTTTTATCCCATGCATACATAATCAAACTGACCTTCTCCGTTTGCTTTCTCACCATTACACTCAGGAGGAACAAGAGTCATACACCTGCGATGACAATTGTACTTACAGTCTGAAGAGAAACACAGAGAAGTTATTGCTCTTTCACAGCTCAGAAGACTTAAAGGAGAAGTAAGCGGTTTCTGAGAAACACTGTTGAAAGTGCACCAAAACACAGTTCCAGCTAATCACCAGTAAGGGGCGTGTCCACTCATGATGGGGGAGGGGCCTGTCGCATAGCATGTTCATTAGTTTGGGGGCGGAGCTCTCAAGATAGGGGCGTGTTTGTTTTGGTAATTTCAAATATCAACAGTTTCTCAGAAGTCGCGTACTGCACCTTTAAAGGAATAGTTCACCCAAAAATGAAAATTCTGTCATTCATTTCTCATCCTCGTGTCGTTCCAAACCCATAAGACCTTCATTCATCTTCGGAACACAAATTAAAATACTTTTGATGGAATCTGAGAGCTCTCTGACCCTCCCATAGACAGCAACGCAACTGAAATGTTCCCAGGCCCAGAAACGTAGCAAGGACATCGGTAAAACAGTCCATGTGACATCAGTGGTTCAACCGTAATTTTACGAAGCTATGAGAATACCTTTTGTGCGCAAAGAAAACTAAAATAATGACTTCCTTGCTACGTTTCTGGACCTGGGAACATGTCAGGGGGGTATTCCAGAAAGCAGGTTATATGACATACCCGGGTTTGTTTAAGGGTAAGTAAGCGGATAAACTCAGCTTTCGGTTCCAAAAACGGAGGTAACGTTCAGTGCATGTAAGCAGCCATAGCAACTTATTCTCTGAACACAACCTGCTCCGGAGTAGGTCATGTTTCAGGGTTAAGGTCTTTGCACACTGAGTCCGAAATTTTTGTATGCGTTTTTTCGTATTCGTCATCCTTTCCAATCAAAATGCTTGCTACAGATGCGAAAACGCAGAAAATCGAACCTGGTCCGAATTTTTTTTTGATGGACGAAAGTTTTGGAGGCAGTGTGTAAACGTGATTGACAAAATGTGAGGTCGTATTTATTTTTTAACATGCAAAAATTTCGGACGTGCAAAGACCTTTAGTTCACTTCAGCGCTATCAGATATATATATATATAGTTGTATGATGTGTTAATTATAAGCGCTATTAAATTTACTATATAAATTATATTATTCTAATATGTTATATTTATTCTATTGTCATATATAATAGTTATCAATATATATGAATTATAAAACATTATTATAACAAGGTAATTTTTATTTCATTCTAATATACTTATATTTTATTGTCATGGATCTGCATTTTCTATAATATATTTCTATAATAAAATGCATATGTGATATTTCTTATTATATAATTAGCATCAAACAAACAATATAGTTCTTATTCTCAGTGATTAAAAGAATAAACGAAAAAAAATATGACAAATGATTGCACAACCATCAGTTAGGTGGCGATATACACTAAGCATGTAAATGACCATTGAACAGAAGAAGAAGAAGAAAGAAACAGCATGGCGTGCTTTTTCTTAGCGTCCGTTTTCATAGTGACTCATCGATTCGTCGCTCTGTTGAGAATGTCTTGTGTGTTAACTAGGGCTTTCAAAAAAATGTTGAATTTCGAATGTTCGGCGAATTTAAAATAAAAATCCATGATCTGAGGGAGAAAAAAACCAGACAAAGCCCCTTTAAGGCAATTCATGTAACTCGGCAGCCATCTGTGAAACGTCTCTCGGGCATGCAAGTGCAGCTCCTATCTCTTTGAATGGGGAAACATCAAATTCTCCAAAACTGTTCACCAAGCTTACAATTAAATTTCATGTATGAAATCACCAATGAAATCTGACAACAACTGTGTCATAAATGTTGTCTATTTTGCTCAAATAGCGTTCTAAAAAGCTTATTTCTCAGGCTAGACCAGCCAGTGCACAACTATAGTCCTGAGCGCAGCATGTCTCAGAACACTGATGCTGCGTCCCACTTCGCATACTAGTATTTAGTATGTCCCAAATCATAGTATGTTGAAAAGAGTATGCCAAAGATTCCCAGATGGTCTACTACTAGAGATTAAAATTCGAAGTGCAGATCGATGCACACTCTAACGGCTAATATTGCCCACAAC
>NW_015662288.1:254449-255340 GCF_001515625.1 Sinocyclocheilus rhinocerous | reverse complement strand
GGGTTTTGTGGTCCAGGGTCACAAATAGTATCGAAAATAGAATTAGTATGTATGCTGAAAAGAGTAGGCTATGCCAAAGATTCCCAGATGGTCTACTACTTGAGATTAAAATTCGAAGTCCACATCGATTCGCACTCTAAACGGCTAATATTGCCCACAACACATTGCACAGTGGACGAGGATTCGATTAGAACTACAAACATGCATAAAAAGTGTTTTTTTAAAACTACAAACATGGCGGATATGCGAGGACGACGGACAGACAGCGAAAGGGGTTTGAGTGATAAATAATCAATGTCTAACCTGATTAAAAATATTTATGCAGGTTATATTTCATCTGCAGCAACATTGTGAACTCTTATAATGATACGTTTAGTCATTAACTTTTAAATGCATCATTATGCAAACACATGAGCAGAGTTCTCGGTATGATAGACCCGTGACTGGCATATCAACGTCTGGCATCTCCTGAATGTGCCGATCAAAAACACCGACCAGGAAGCCGCAGAAACGAGCGATCTCATATGTATGCATGTGAAAAAATAATGCGATCATCAACACTAACCGCATATAAATGAAAACTGCTTAATGTTACAGAGTGAAATGTCAATCCAGAAAGTGGTAAAGGACTGTGCAAGATTTGGGAGTGCTGATGGAAGCCATCTACTGCATCTTTGCTTTGATAATATTACTGAATATGGTCCAGATGCAGTATTTGACAAAAAAAATAGCTTTTTTCTCAATATAGCTTTGTTTCCACCCACCTATTTTTATGCGCATTTTGGAATATCACATAAAAAAAAAACCGCTGAATGGAAACGCCAAGATGCGTATAAATTCTAAAAATGCGCATTAAAAACGTATGCGCACAATTGAGTAGGATAAACGTTT
>NW_015662288.1:246454-250586 GCF_001515625.1 Sinocyclocheilus rhinocerous | reverse complement strand
GTCCGTTAAAGACGCAGTTATGACGAAGTAGTATGTCCCATAGCTTGCCTAGTATTCTGCTACATACTCAAAAGTACGTACTTTTTCTTCACAAAAAGAGTACATACTTTTAGGGCATAGTATGAGTAGGCGAATTGGGATGCAGCATGACTGTTTCTATAGCAACAGGCAGCTGCAGTGACACGCTGATTTTACCGATTAGGGATTGGCTCTTTTTGCTCAGAAGTCGGGGCTTCGTTCGATAGAGCGGCCATATTGAGTGTTGCCTTTTTTCCTCATTCAAACCTATAAGAGCGACACGTGGTTAGGATGGTCACCTCCTCCAGACTCCCGCCGGTGTGACTGGAGAGCGTCTGGGTCCGGGGCCGACCTGGAGGAAACAGCGACAGACTCGGGCCGCAGTGGCGATACACGCGAGAGCAGTTGCTGGTCAACTTAAACACACAGCGCTTGTGGAAATCCAGACCGCAGCCTGCAGAGAGAAAGACAGAAAAACCCTCAAACACTTCACTTTATACAAGATAACAACATAATGAAACACAAACAACATAGAAACTTAGCAATAATAAAATACGTTTTTTAAATATTTATAAATAATATAATTATAAATAATATATAAACATAATAAATATCAATATTAAATAAACAAATAAATAAGCAATTAGGCAATAAAATAAAATGCAAATATTCAGTATAAGACTTGATATTATGTAATAAACAAATAAGCAATTAAGCAATAAATAAAACTGAACATTAACAACATATTGCAGAAACTAATGTCATAGAAACTAAGCAAAAAATCTAATAACTTTACATATTTATAAACAATATAATTTATATTATAAATACACTGACTAAAACTAAGCAAAAAATGTAAATAACATTTTGATAAATAGTCTAAATAATATACTTTATATTAATAAACAATAAATACAAAATATAAAGGTAAATACTATATAATAAACAAATAAATAGATAAACTCTTCATAACACAATAAATATAATGTACTAAACAACATAATGTAACAAAAGTAAAATCAAGCATCATGTCATAGAAACTAAGCAACATAAATAAATAGGCCTAATACATTTATAAAAAATATAATTTATATTATGAATGAAAAACATGAATTTATAAATATAAATAACAAGTGCTAAACAAATAAAGGCAATTTACCAACAACAAAATGTGAATACTTAAACCGCATAAACACATTTCATTACACCAAATACACAAAATGTGTTCTTTTTAGCAACATCATATGACCCCTTTAAGTATTTTGCGCAGTCGTACCTTCACATTTTAGACCCTGTCGGACGAGTCCCCATAACATCTCACCGCAGTAGTGACAAAACGTAGGTGTGCGATACGAATGGACGACCAGAGAATGTGGGTGGTACTTCGTCTCCATCACTGAAGCCGTTCCTAGAGTGAACAACGTGATTGACAGCTGTCAACATCACCTGCAGTGATAGTAGTGGATGGTGTGTGTGTGTGTGTATGTGTGTGTGTCTGTGTCTGTGTCTGTGTGTGTGTGTGTGTGTCTGTGTCTGTGTCTGTGTCTGTGTGTGTGTGTTGACTGACCAGCGAGCACCACCTCCACCAGATCTCCGTTGCGTATGTCATGTTTTTCAGTGAGTCTCAGTAAGATCTGCTCTGTGTTCGGCTCATGTCTGAATAACAGCAGCTTCTCGCCGAGACCAACGACACTGCACTCCGGCACCTTACACACACACACACACACACACACACAAAATACACGCACACATACACACACACACACACACGCACACACACACACACGCACACACACAAAATACACGCACACACACACACACACAAGAGTAATTATTATAAAAATGACAGAAAAGCACAACAAAATGTAAACATTATTTAAAATATCATAATGCAAGAAAAGTAATACCAAACGTTGTCATAGAAAGTAAGCAAAAAATATATTATAAACATTAAATAAAAAATATAAATATTGTAATATATTTATTAACAATATAATTTATAATAAACCAAATAAATAAAAATAGAAAATAACAATAAAAATACTGTTAAACATCATAATGCAACAAAAGTAATACAAAAAACATGTAAAAAAAATTAAGCAATGAAATAACAAATAAATATATAAAAAATTATATAATTCATATTATGAATAATAAATATAAAATGTAGTAAATAGATGAATACAATCATCATGAAACAATAAAATACTGTTAATGCAACAAAAATAATGCAACAAACGTAATACCAATCTTCATGACAAAAAAAAAATACAACAACAAAACAAATGATTAAATAAAATCATAACACAAAAATACTGTGCTAAGCATCATAATGCAACTAAATTAATACCAAACATCAGGTCACTGAAACTAAGCAATAAATTAAATAAATAAATATCACAATAAAATACTGTGTTAAAACTCATAATGCAACAAAAGTAATGCAAAACATCAAGTCATAGAAACTAGGCAATGAACAAAATAATAACCTAGATAACCAATAACCTAGACTTCTAGCTAGTCTTGAATAAAGGACACTTCTACAACCTCATTTATTTTAATTAAAATGAAAACATTTTAATGCATTTATGAACCTTTAAATCAACTTGGTTTTAGTACTATATTTGTTAAAAAAAAAACAGAAATTTGGCCCTTAAGAATACAGCGAACTCCTGCACCATCTCACATCGAGACACAATCAAACACTGAAAAACTTCTCAAACACACACAGTGTGAGCAGACCATTGATTACAGAAACCCTTCATCATGCCTGTTCTCTTCTACAGTGCATTTCTTCAGATCATCTAATATAATCACAACCACACACTCACACAGACACATGCTGGGCATGAACACTACTTTAAGAAGCATGCAAGTTCAGTCGGAGTCAGAAGCCGCAGCTCTAATCAGGATCAGCATCTTCAGATGAGGCTGAAAGTGGGTGAGATGATGATGGCACTGCAGCGGCTGAACCACTGCGTAACTGATGGCTCTTAATGGCAATCATTCGCTTTTCAAATCCAACGGATGTGAGTCAAACTGAGACTCTCCTCAATAACTCACACCTGATACTCAAGGTCTCTTAACTCTGAACATAAACAGTGTGAATTGTACGTACTAATTGACCAGCAATATTTTAGCCAAAAATATTGAGACTACAAAATCACAGAGTGCTTAAATAGTGGCGATATAAATTGTAGGGCCCTATGAAATCTGTTTTTTTTGTGTGTTTTAATTTTTCTAGACTCTATTTTAATGGTTAAATTAAATTGTATTCATCAAAAGACCTGTCTAATTAATTAAAATAATAAAACTTATAATATTAAACAGCAATTTATGCAAAGTTTAACAAAACTAACACTTTTAAGGCCCTATGAAATGTTTTTTTTCCCCTCAAATTCAGTTTTATTATTACCAAATTCTGTTTTACATTAATTTTCTGAATTCCATTTTTAATTGGTTTTATTACATTTTAATAATCAAAAGCATCTCTAATTAACTGATTTTAGAAAAAGCTAGGCCTAATTTATTATTATTTTGATTCTTATTTCTTCTTTCCAGAAATACTGTGTTGTGTATTTACATTTTTCTGCTAAATACATTTCTGGTAAATAGGTTTTCTGGTAAATAGTTGTTCAAGTAAACGAAAGCGCGGGTCTGCGCCATTCATTCACACAGAGACACGCAGAACATGCAGGACTCAAATGGTATTTTTGCAGCTTAATATTCACAGACACTAGTCTATATCGTGTTTTGATTTAAGTGTACTGACATACTTTTTTTGATCCATCCAAAAGTTGGCAAATGCTGTGATATTCCGCTTTATACAGTAAATTCCGACTAGGGATATGCTGGTATCAAATTTTCATGTTGCGATTAATTGCTAATGCTTTTATTACGGTATACGGTATTATCACGATATTGCAATTAAGTATAAAAAAAAGTGCTGTCATAATACAGTATAACGGGTTTTATAACTTTTTTCTTATAACAAAAATAACTGAACATTTAAATGCAATAAAGCAATACAGAACAATGTATAAAGTTAAAAGTTCTACACAGATTAAAGTGCAAAAGAACTATAAAGACCAATAGGTATCACTTTACAACAAGA
>NW_015662288.1:242405-246175 GCF_001515625.1 Sinocyclocheilus rhinocerous | reverse complement strand
ATTATTATTATTATTATTATTATTATTATTATTATTATTATTATTATTATTATTATTATTATTATTATTATTATTATTATTATTATTATTTCTGCAGTTTAGCGCCATCTGCTGTCAGAGTGTGAAAGTGCGCTTTCATCCAGAGCGTCTCTCACATGTTCCTCCATGTGCTTCTCGTCCGCGCTTGTTTACATCAGAGTGCGCACGCATCTTTCATGCAGCATACGGCGGTGTTGTGCATTTTGACCAGTTGATGGGAAAAGTATTCTTAAAATGCATTCAAAATTCGGAATAATTTGTAATATATAATTATTCACGGTATTTAGAAGTGCCCACGATAACAATATCGTGCATATCCATTACCGTGATATATCGCATTACCGAATACCGGCACAAGTCTAATTCCGACTAGATTCCGCGGTTCCGTCGGCGTTTTCCACATCGCGGAAATCATTGGGCCGTACAATTGCTTACATAGGCATATCTAAATAGATGAAAATGGGGTTAAACGTGCAAATGGGGATCGTTTTGACAATGTTCTCGTCTTTATGCAAAACTTTCCAAAAACGCAAAGGAATTGTTTTCATTTAAACGAATTAATTTGTCATTTGCATTATTTATTATGTAAGGGATAATGTACATCCAGCTGTACCTCCGCTTCGCGTCGGGGTCCTGATCAGCCTCCAGAATGGTTTCGTTGGAGATTTTATCTTTCTCTCTGTCAGCTGTTGGCTTAACCCTTTTCTCCGCAGGAGTTTTACTTGGCGTTGAAGGAAGGGAGCCGTCTCCGCGATTTTTTTTACTTTGCACAGTAACCTCCATTGCATAGTCGTGCATCATTACTTTAGCCTCATCGTTCTTTTCGATATTAGGCGACAGATCTAGCCCTTTGGGGTCTACTTTTAGCTTGGCAGGTTTAACCAATTTTTGTGAAGACATCTTAACATTAAACAGTCGGAATTACTTACTTCAAGCAAACTTTGGGGACCACTATCACGAGCTTCGAAAAACACAACCGCTCAACCCGCCATCTTCGCACCGCCCCCCACGTTAAGCATATAAGTAGTACCGGTCAAGAAAACTCGTAGTACCCGGATTCTCGGATGAGCGGTGTGTTATTCAATTTGGCGGTTGTTATCTGGGAATAGCATACCGCTGGATGGCGCGATTGACCAATCAGAATCAAGTATTCCTCAGAGCCGTGTAATAATGATTGATTGATGATTGACTGATGTGAATTGCAGCGCTAGGGGGCAATGTTTAAAGATAGCACTAAAACTGCATGATGTGGGATTACAGTATTTTTTTGGAAGGGGGGGAGGGGTATTATACAATAATAACAACCCTGTTTTTAGTTTTAACATCTACTTAAGACATACTTTAAATACCACAACATTTCACAAATCACAGTAATTACTTCATCAGCTCAATACCATATTCACATGGTTCTGCCGCAGTAATTTCTTTGTAAATTAGGCCTTCCTCTTCCACATCAGCTTCAAACACATTCAACTTCCTGTTTGAGACTAAACACTGAGAACCTCAGCAAACACGCTCCCTTCTCAACTAATATGCATGACAAACAGAAAAAAAAAAAGTGAAACTAAAAGCAGATCTTAGAGGAAAAAATAAACTCGTTTCTATATGATACATTAACGATAAGGGTTCTTCTTCTTCTCTTAGTTAATGGCGGATTAACAATAAGGGTTCAGGGTGTTAAACCCACTTGAAAGGTGTGAAAACTTGAGGAACACAAACACGTGATCGAGCTGCAGTTCGGGCTGGTCAGGGTGTCGCTTTGTTGTGGTGCTGAGCAGGTGTGAGGTGTTTACCTCATTTTCAGATCACTGGAGCTTCTGGAAACACTCAGGATGAAAACTCTCAAGATAAATGCATTCACCTGCAGAAGGGTCGTTCTCAAGCTGCGCATGCGCAAGATGCTTCACGGCTGACATCTACGAGTTTCGTTTCCTCAAATGGATCGTAGGTAGATATCACCTCATCCGGCGATCGTTTTGTTTTCTGTTTTATAAGGTATCCAGTTATTTCGATGCGAAAAACCGCTGGAAACTATTCAGTGTGTCAGTGAACTGTCCGAATGAATCTAACTGAATCGCGAACACCTTTTTTCCAAAACCGTTTGACCGATTAATCTAATTGGATCAAAAGTGATTCGCGATTCATGAATCTCGACTGGCCCGATTCTTAACAGCTCATATACATTGGTCATATATTGTCAGGTAAAAATGATTCTCAGGTCGTTTTACGGTATTATATGTATAGTATTATATGTGACCCTGGACCACAAAACCACTTCATCTGTAAATGTTAGAAAGCCATGGAAATATTTCCATTTTTCTGTCAGAAGTGCATGAGCCTTCTGCTCTGGAATTCTCCACTAAACTTCACAGATGTCACTTCAGTGAACGAGCGCCGCCGCACGCATGCGTGCCAAACAGACAGAGCTCAATTAAATAGAAGCGCAATAATTCTGACTAAAATATTATATGTATAGTATTATATGTGACCCTGGACCACAAAACCAGTCATAAGGGTCAATTTCTCAAAATTGAGATTTATACATCATCTGAAACTAAATAAGCTGACTAAATAAGCTTTCCATTGATGTATGGTTTGTTATGATAGGACAATATTTGGCCGAGATACAACTATTTCAAAATCTGGAATCTGATGGTGCAAAAAAATCACCTTTAAAGTTGTCCAAATGAAGTTCTTAGCAATGCATATTACAAAAATTAAGTTTTGATATATTTACAGTAGGAAATTTACAAAATATCTTCATGGAACATGATCTTTACTTAATATCCTAATGATTTTTGGCATAAAAGAAAAATCAATAATTTTGACCCATACAATGTATTTTTGACTATTGCTACAAATATACCCCAGCGACTTAAGACTGGTTTTGTGCTCCAGGGTCACATAGTATTAGTTTTCATGTGACGCCACACCTTTACACGAACGCCCACCTGGAGGACAAAACATGGCTTTCCTCCACTGACTGCCGGTTATTTTAACAAGGTTTGCATTAAGCATGGTGTAGAAAGACAGTGATACTTAAAGGCCAAATTCAGTATACACCGTTTTGATGATGCATACTTTGTACAGGAAAACAGATGAACCCAGAATATGAATGCAATGCGCAAATATTTTCCCATAGCAAGCCATTATAAAGAAAACACTTAATCATTTAGTGTATTGCGTTCATATTCCGAGCTCATCTGCTTGCCTGTATAAAGTACTCATCATCAATAAGGTGTGTACTGGATTTGATCTTTTAATATCACTGTTTTAAAGGCACTTTAAAGGTGGGGTAAGCGATTTTTCAAAACGCTTTAGAAAACTGATTCGGGCCGAATAGCAAAACAAACGTGTAGCCAATCAGCAGTAAGGGGCGTGTCTACTCATGATGTGGAGGAGAGAGAGTTCAGTGCACAGGACGGACATTAGCGAGTCGAGCAACAGAAAGATAGAGATGGCGGAAAAGAGGAAAACGTCTAAAACGTCTGCGAAGGCTTACGATAAGGCAAGAAGTAGGACCCGTGTAAATATCAGATCAGCTTTCCAGCGCTGGAGAGAACTCAAGGAGCAGAAGGCCTGCGATCGGACGCCGAGGTTGCTTTGTTTCTTCTCGATAGGAGAGTAACACCGTGTCTGCGCCACAACTGCTAAAGTCTGTCTAGTACACTGGACGCAACAAAGCGACCGTTGAAAATCATTTGAAATTTGTGTCAATACGTCATGAATAG
>NW_015662288.1:241006-242225 GCF_001515625.1 Sinocyclocheilus rhinocerous | reverse complement strand
GCCACTCGCGTCCGGTGTAGACACGGTGTAACATTAGTTTTGCTTTGTTTCACAGAACTAATCGTTGCCTGGGTTGCGTACGTATGTGTGGGGCGGAGCTATCAAAATAGGGGCGTGTTTTGGTGATTTCAAATGTCAACATTGGCTACCAGAAATCGCTTACCCCACCTTTAAGTGTTTTCATATAAACGTTTTATAATGTCACACTGTTTTTAATTTAAATATTGGGGCGGTGTTTTATATGTATTGAAAAAGGCCAAAACATGCATTTTGTTCACATATCTTTGTTTTATCCTTTTGAGAGAAGGTCTAAATATTTGTGGATTGGAAACAAGTTTGTATGGATGTTTTGCCCGCCAGGTCTTCGAGCCAGTCATGTGACTGAAAACTATGAATTCCATCTTATTTTGCAACGCGGAAGTAAGCAATTTTCTGTGAATGTGCCAGACTTCCGATACATTAACCACTATCGGAACATAACTCAAAGATTTGATGTGAGAAACTTCTGGAAGCGATTTAATGTGTGAGTGAACTGTCTGAATTAATCAAATTGACTCACGAACAATTTCAGACCTTTTTTTCTAAACTGTTTGACTGATAAGGTGATTCATTTTCTAATAAGGCATCGCTCGATTCTTAACAGCTGATTGAAAACACAAGACATGATTGGTGAAATAATATTGTCAGGTAAAAATGATTCTCAGGTCCTTGTAATCTCCACAAAGATTTATCAGTAATAATATTATCCACCTTATTTTGCAACACAGAAGTAGGTTATTTTCTTTGAATGTGCGAGACGTTCGATACATTAGTTGGTATTGGTAAATAACTAGAAGAATAACAAAGTGTGGTAAATGGTAAAACTTTTTGCGCTACAAACCAGTGTGTTTATGATTATGATGTTAAATTAAAGGGGTCATATGATGCGATTTCAAGTTTTCCTTTCTCTTTGGAGTGTTACAAGCGGTTCGTGAATAGATAAGATCCCTAAAGTTGCAAAGACTAAAGTCTCAAACCCAAAGAGATATTCTTTATAAAAGTTAAGACTCGTTCACACCCTCCTAAAACGCCTCATTTAAACACGCCCCGACATGTCTACGTCACTGTGTGGGAAGATTTGCATAACACCGCCCAAATATTTACGCAAAGAAAGAAGGCGTAACTTTATTCTCGCTGTTGCCGCCACCGCCATGTTGTGAAGACGCTGTGTGTTTCGTTG
>NW_015662288.1:227165-240065 GCF_001515625.1 Sinocyclocheilus rhinocerous | reverse complement strand
GATGAGCTTTGTAAAAATCGACGCATTTCAGAAAGGCGGGGCATAGAGGAGAAACAGTAATGTACAGTATGTGGAAAATAATTTGTTTTTTTAACCTTAAACCGCATAAACACATTTCATTACACCAAATACACAAAATAATGTTCTTTTTTAGCAACGTCATATGACCCCTTTAAAATAACATGATAACAAATACAAGTTTGCAATATCAAGCAGCATAACGGACTGTTTTTGTACATTAACTGGAAGCGAATGACACTGCTGAAGCACAGCAGTATTTTACTGAAGCTCATGCCCTAGAAAAAAAGGGTGTAACGAAACCCTGGTTCACAGTTAGCATCTATTCTACATCCTATTTTCAGGCCAAACCCTTTTATAAAAATAGGTATGAACCTTTTTTTTTTCCTCACAAAAATTAGCATGAAACCAAAAAATAATTGGGGACCAACTGCAGTACCATCAGTCCCCTAAACATCATTTGCCAAAATGTGCAATTTTACAACCAGAGCACACCCCACACAACTGCATCCCGCAATGCAGTGCACTTGCCTTGACCTTACATTTGCAATGAACCGCTAGCGATAAATAAACCACGTTTTATGTGATCGGATCTAAGATGCTTTTATAAAATCAAAAATAGAAGGAAATGCAACATTTTTAAAACATATTTCAAATAACCATTTTCATATAACCGCATTTTTGAGATAAATGAAATTAGACATGCAATGTATTGAGGTCATGTAAAATATGTCTTGTACTAGTAACATTTATCGTTGCATACGACTTATAGAAAATAGCTGGAACTGTAACATATGCAGTAACATATGTGCGTATACGTGCATGTCTCTAATGTATATGAATAAGGTGAGATCGGTGAGCATTCATGTGTGTGTACAATGAAGGTTAGTGTGTGTGTGTTTGTGTGAGATGATCCTGTCCCACTGCAGTGGAAATGGCACCATAAGAAGGTCAAGCATAGAAAAAGGTGTGTTTGTGTGTGTGTGTGTGTGTTAGGGGAAGAGTCTGTGGTTGGAAAGTTACATGCACATGCTGTGAACCACATCGGACAAACAGAGAGGTGTGTGTGTGTGTGTGTGAATGTGAGTAGCACCTAATTCAGTAGCATCTTCACACACACTCTCTTTAACTTCCCCTGCTTTCACAAACACACAGAGGTGAGAATTCTTCAAATTATTTTTTAAAAAAGGTTTAGAAAAAACTGCGCACAAAGGGCAAAACCCTAAGATAAGCATTACTGTTGATCATACTGTTGTGCATAGCAACAGCCTAGCAACCACCTAAAAACCCTGATAACACGTAACATATAACAGTCAATATTCATGGACTTCACAATCTGTTGAAAGGTAAACTCAGACTGCATTTTCATTTTTAGGCACCTGTTGTGAACCAATCATTGTTCAAACCCGCTAACGAAGAAATGAACAATGTTTTTTTTACACACTATAAGGCAAAAGATGCAGTACGATTGATGAATCTGTGGGTCCTGCTAATGTTCCTCTTTGAAACTGAAAGGCTGAAGGCAATGAAAAGGTGCTTTTGTTGTTGTTGGAGAGAGAGAGAGACAATAGTCCAGTCGGCTGTGTGTCGCAGTGGTTTGTATGGATCGTCTTTGCGCGCTTGACCTTTTGACTGTGGAAAGCAGCCTTCACTGAAGTCATTGTCAGTAATGCTGTTATTAGAGTGGGTGTTTGACTGACACTGCATGAACGCGTGAACACATACAGGAATAGTTTACCAAATATGTCAATTCTGTCATCATTTATCCAAACTGTAACTAAATTGAAATGGAAAATGATATAAAACGTAGCTCTTAAATCTCAGTAACATTCAATCAAGGAGTATCAGAATGTGTTGCAACAGATTTGGTGACGTGTCTTGACGCACCATATTAAAACATGTATGGTTGTTCTTTTCAACGTTCAGTGCTATTGTATCGTATTGTCTTGTGTTATAATCAGTGCTGGGTAGTAACTGATTACAATACAGATTACAAATGACAGATTACAAAATTAGGTACTTGTAATTAGAGACTATTACATTTAAAAATTCTCATAATCGGATTACAGTTACTTTTTCATAGATTACATACTGTAATGTCATTGCCGTTTTATTGTTGTTCAGGTAACGCAGGGACTCCCAAACATTTTTGCCAGCTAAACCCCTTTGTTATAAAATGAAACTCTCTGACACAACAACACATTTGCATGTTGACAGTTCTCTGATGTTGTTCAGTAGTCACATTGACATGCAGGTACACAAATAAAATGTTCAAATTTTAAAATGATTTTTTTGACAAACACACACCCAAAAGTAATCTAAAAAAGTAGTCCGAAAACATGAGTAGCCTAACCTAGATTTCGATACTAACTACAATTTTCATCATGTAATCTGTAATCAGTATTGGATTACATTTGCAAGTAATCTAAAGCATAAACTCCTTTCATAATGCTTTTTGAGCTTGACTGCCCCATTCACTCAAATATAGCAGGGAAGATTTGTTGTAAACCATTTGTTTAATGTTTCGACATCACATATCCCCAATAAGAACTACGCCTCAGAAAGTGACAAGTTTGTTGAAGTTATGCAGTACCTTTCTCTCAATGATTTCGGCTGCGAGATGCTTCGCCTCTTGGAAGCTGAGGTGTCCCTCAGGGATCCGTACATCCTCTTTGAGGAGCCCGATCTGAAAGTGGACACGAATGGACCCCTGTGTGGAGGACTCGGGCCCCATGGACAGCAGAGAGAAAGTGCCTTAGAGAGAGAGAGGAGTTAACTCGGATCAAACGGCGCTCCTTTAGACGTTTGCAGGTTCACCACAGCTTACCTGCACTCGTCTCGGTGTTTCTTGAAGCGTTTTATAGCGATACTGCAATAATTTTTCCACTAATTGTTTATTGTTATGTACATATCATCATCAGAAAGTCTTTAAAAGCTTTTGGTGTTTGAAGGAAAGGCCCCCAAAGGTTCTTTCAAGTGCAAGGCAACAATTGAAACTAGCATTAACCTGCCTAAGATTAACATTAAGATTAAAGCTTAATATAGTCAAGCTCCGAAAGAGGAACTTACCAGAGACATGACTGCTGAAGTCAACGCTTTTTGGGCGGTGGTTTGCGTTGGCTGCCATTTTCTTCACTTTGGTGAGTTGGAACTAGCACATTTCGCAGCCCCGTTTCAGACGCTTCTGCCGCTGCTCTGGTTTCCTTGTGCGAGAGCTTCAGCAGACGAACGGCAGGCAGCTGAGACAGGAAGTTGACACTCAAACTTCAGTGTTTCTGTGTGTGACATGAGTGGGTCTGACGAGCTGCCCACCAAACGTAGACGTTATCTGATGAACTTTAAAACTGTAGGAAACTCAAGGCAAATATGGCAGCACTGGGGTCAATATCACTATCATTTTATGTTGGGCATAAACATAACATTAACATAAACGTGCTACAGAGATGCAACCCCACACTCTGATATTTAAAAAAACAAAACAAAACAACTAAAGAACTAATAACTTTTGAACAATTAGGGAGTTTTCTTTTCTGGAAGGACAGATAGACGGAATGATAGACAGATGGATGGATAACAATAGACAGACAGACATATAGATCAGATAAATAGATAGAACGATGGAACAATAGACAGACAGAAAGAATGACAGAGAACGATAGATAGATAGATAGATATGAGATAGATAGATAGATCGAAAGATAGATAGATAGATAGATAGATAGATATGAGATAGATAGATAGGCAGAAATACAGATAGATAGATATATAGATAGATAGATAGGCAGAAATACAGATAGACAGATAGAAAGGCAGAACAACAGATAGATAGATAAAGATAGGCAGAACAACAGATAGATAGATAGATAGATAGATAGATAGATAGATAGATAGATAGATAGATAGATAGATAGATAGATAGATAGATAGATAGATAGATAGATAGATAGATAGATAGATAGATAGATAGATAGATAGATAGATAGATAGATAGATAGATAGATAGATAGATAGATAGATAGATAGATAGATAGATAGATAGATAGATAGATAGATAGATAGATAGATAGATAGATAGATAGATAGATAGATAGATAGATAGATAGATAGATAGATAGATAGATAGATAGATAGATAGATAGATAGATAGATAGATAGATAGATAGATAGATAGATAGATAGATAGATAGATAGATAGATAGATAGATAGATAGATAGATAGATAGATAGATAGATAGATAGATAGATAGATAGATAGATAGATAGATAGATAGATAGATAGATAGATAGATAGATAGATAGATAGATAGATAGATAGATAGATAGATAGATAGATAGATAGATAGATAGATAGATAGATAGATAGATAGATAGATAGATAGATAGATAGATAGATAGATAGATAGATAGATAGATAGATAGATAGATAGATAGATAGATAGATAGATAGATAGATAGATAGATAGATAGATAGATAGATAGATAGATAGATAGATAGATAGATAGATAGATAGATAGATAGATAGATAGATAGATAGATAGATAGATAGATAGATAGATAGATAGATAGATAGATAGATAGATAGATAGATAGATAGATAGATAGATAGATAGATAGATAGATAGATAGATAGATAGATAGATAGATAGATAGATAGATAGATAGATAGATAGATAGATAGATAGATAGATAGATAGATAGATAGATAGATAGATAGATAGATAGATAGATAGATAGATAGATAGATAGATAGATAGATAGATAGATAGATAGATAGATAGATAGATAGATAGATAGATAGATAGATAGATAGATAGATAGATAGATAGATAGATAGATAGATAGATAGATAGATAGATAGATAGATAGATAGATAGATAGGCAGAAATACAGATAGATATATAGATAGGCAGAAAGATAGATAGGCAGAAATACAGATAGATAGATAGATAGGCAGAACGATAGATAGGCAGAAAAACAGATAGAACGATAGATAGGCAGAAAAACAGATAGATAGATAGATGTTGTATGGTTATCAAGCCCTTATAATAAGGACACAAACAAACATTAATTTGGTTTGAAAAGCAGAGTTTATTTCGAACCTTTTATTAAAACATACAGGAGGTTGGCCCCGTTCACAAGTGAAATGCATCTCTGAGGAAGGACTACATTCTGCAGAGCTGCTGCCAGACGTGTTCCCTCACAGCTGATCTGCGGACGACGGGCTGCTTCTAACAACGCTACGCTTTCTGAGCGGGACGGGGGCGCTGTTCTGAGATCAGTGCAGAAGGGCAGCACAATCTAACCGCTGAGACGCATGTTAATAACGGTCACGTGGCGAGAGGAAGGCATCAGAAAACAAGAGCCAAAGGTGGGTCACATTCATAAGTGGTGTAAACACGGCATTATTACAAACTACACAACTGTTTGTGCTAGCATGAGGAGGATACAAGTGTGTGTGTGTGTGTGTGTGTGGTCGTGAGTGAGTCAAAAATTCAGTATTTTACAATCATTCGTATATCGCTCCGATTCCGGACTTTTTCTTCTCTCATCACTCGAGCACTTTCTAGAACCCTTATTTTTGTTCAGCTCATCGAAACGTAATCATTAGCATCTAACTTTTAGCAATACATTCTGTTTGAGAAAATCTCACAAACCATGTCAATTGTCATATTTCACCGCAAAGTAAACAATTACAAAATTGGAGAAATATATAGATTTAAGAATATTTTAAGGAAAATTGAGCATAAGACCAATAAGACGTTTAGCATTGTGACATTAATTACAACTAAGCACATTTAATCCCCTAAATTCTCAATAATGTAATACCGTAACTTACAAAATTACTGCACAATGTCAAATAAATTACATTTCAATTATGAATTATTAATTGTAATAGTATTTGTTGTATTCCTTATTTTTAGGTTTTTAATGTATAGCTATAGAGAGAATATTTTTTGTTTTTGTAATTAGAAATTGGAGGGAAAATGTGCTTAACTAATGAAAGTAATGTTACAATACAAAGAACAACAACAACAAAAAATGACTTTATGGAAAATGTGATTGCATATGATTTGAGGTGAAATATGACTCATTTATTCATGAGATTCACCCATTTGTATGGCTGGTTCCCAAAGCTAGTGTCGTCTGCACATTCAGAGATCACTCGCCTCCGATGAACACAAGAAAAATCATTCAAATAAACCAAAAATCAAACACACACATCCTTAATCAATGCAAAAAAATCACATGAAGGTGCAAACGTTTACATACAAGTACACTAAGACATTTGCAATTTATTAACATGAAAAGATAAAACAAAAACGAGAGGATTTGTCCGTTTTAGCCACATTCTAGTGGCTGGAAAATCATATAAAATGAAAAACACGTCACATTTTAAACTGATGGAAAATTCCAGTTATACAGGTTTGGCGTTTTCCACCGACTCATCCGATTTTTTTCGGAGTTTGACTTGCAATCAGATAAAATGACTGAGCGTTTGAATTCTGAATCTAGATTGGCTAATAAATAAGAGCTTTATATCAGCTTTAAATCGTAAAGCAGAAATCCTTCATTGCAGCGTTCAATGCGATTTCCAGTCGCTCCAGGACAGACATCCAGCTACAGTGTAAACGAAATACTTGTGCGCTAATTTTGCAAAACGAAAAGACCTTAAATAATTTAAATCATTATATACATCAAACTCAGACGGCAAACGTGAGGTCGTACCAGTCAGTGCTCTCGAATTTCAACTCCTCCTCTAACGCTCATATTTTTCGTAAGTGCATTCGCAGGAGTTTTCCGCACCGTTTCAACTTAGCGAGGTCGTTTTGTGGAAGTTGTTAGCATCTACTATATATGAACTTTATGTTTTCTAAATGGCAAACGTATGCTTTGATGACTTGATCGTTGTATGCTAAACTACGCGGTTTTGACGCCATGCGATGATGCCGTTTCACCACTGGATGTCTGTGGTCTAGTAGGTGATAGCGTGCTACATTGCGTTTGATCTCGCTAATGGCGAAGCAGAGAGACGAAGGCCAGATTTTGCAAGCGATGTGAAACTAAAAGACATGTTTTTGCTTTTAAGATTTTTTCTTAGGGAAACGTTTGGAATGAGGATCATTTGATGATATTTTCGATTCAAGTAGGTAGCAAACAGCCTCTCCGTTTGGTTCCTTTTCCACGTCCAGACGTCGTTTCTAACTGATCAGAGAGCTGCGTCTGGTCAGGTCCACATTACTAGCGCTCAGTCCTCTGGATTCTGACAGACCGCTGTTAGACTCCTGAAGACACACAAACACACAAAAGTTTTATCATGCAGCAATACTGTGGAAATACACAATTTTAAACACCGCATGAAAGTTTACTGCAAACAAGATTTAAAAGCATCTAAATGCTTAATGTTCTTAATCTTACTGTGAAAAATTCATTTGTGCATGTCATTCTAAATCTCATTGTTTTAAAGTAAATTTATTTGATCAAAAATACAGTAAAATTGTGAAATATTATTACAATTCAAAATAGCTGTTTTCTATGTGAATATATTTAAAAATGTAATTTATTCCTGTGATGCAAAGCTGAATTTTCAGCATCATTACTCTAGTCTTCAGTGTCACATGATCTTCAGAAATCATTCTGTTATGCTGATTTGCTGCTTAAGAAACAGTACATGTGATCCTGGAGCACAAAACCAGTCATAAGTAGCACAGGTATATTTGTAGCAATAGCCAAAAGTAATAGTGCGTAATATTATTACAATTCAAAATAGCTGTTTTCTATGTGAATATATTTAAAAATGTAATTTATTCCTGTGATGCAAAGCTGAATTTTCAGCATCATTACTCTAGTCTTCAGTGTCACATGATCTTCAGAAATCATTCTGTTATGCTGATTTGCTGCTTAAGAAACAGTACATGTGATCCTGGAGCACAAAACCAGTCATAAGTAGCACAGGTATATTTGTAGCAATAGCCAAATCCTTCAGAAATCATTCTAATATTCTGATTTGCTGCTCAAGAAACATTTCTGATTATACACACCTGTGAGGTTTCTTCTGCGCTCTTGTTGAGGAAATTTAAGGAGCTCGCCCTCTTCATCCTTTTGAACCAAACAACATCAGCAGTTAGAGCATCATGTCTAATGCTTGATTTGTTCTTTGGAGAAGTGCTCGAGTCTCACCCGGGGTTGCGTGGCTCCTGAGGGCCGCTGCCCTGCAGCTTCTTCACCAGCATCTCACTGCTGCGGCGCAGCGCTTCACGAATCTTCCCGAACGAGCCGCTCCTGCGCAGGCCGCCGTTACCATCCTGCGCCCACAATATATGATCAACTTCAAGATGTATATTTAAACGCACAATACCAGTCAAAAATTATGAATAAATGAGATTTTTTTTATTTTTTATATATGATGTTTTTGAAGTCTCTTCTGGAACTTTGGAATGGTAGAGTATCACAGCTTTTCAACACTGATGATAATCAGAAATGTTTCTCGAGCAGCAAATCAGCGTATCAGAATGATTTCTGAAGATCATGTGACACTGAAGACTGGAGTAATGATGCTGGAAATTCAGCTTTGATCACAGGAATAAATTACATTCTAAAATATATTCACATAGAAAACAGCTCTTTTGAATTGTAATAATATTTCACAATTTTACTGTATTTTTAATTCAATAAATGGAGCCTTGGTGAGCTTAAGAGAATTATTTCAAAAACATTACACAATATTTGCATAAAAGATTGGAACAAAAAACAATGGCTCCGCGGGCTGCACTGACCCCGTTCCACTCGGCTTCGTCTCCATCACAGTCTCCTCGGGGGCCTCCGGGGCCGTTTACTCCGTCCCGACTCTGACGTCTGTCTCCTCCAGCACAACCTCCGTCCTTCAGCAGCTCCACCACCTTACTCTGATTAATGGCATCGATGCCCTGACAGACACAATGAGCTTTCACGTCATGGTGTTATTTCTAGAGTTGTCAGTCAATCCAAATAATGAATGAAAGGTACAAGTAGAATAGAGAAGTCAGTGAGGTTTTCTTAACAGCGTTCTCTTCCTGTACGAGTCATCTGCACAGGAAGTCAACCTCAGGTTTTGTAGGTCGAGCATCAGGTGGGAAATCAGTACCTGTTTACGGGTTTTCGTCGTACACTCCTCCAACGTCTCGGCGGCCTCCAGTTTGCCCTGCCGGCGGTACAGCGCGCCCAGACTCTTCAGCGTGGTGTTAACAGTGGGGCTGCTCGAGAGAAACGTCCAGAAAATCACTCCAAAACACGGAGTCCTCCACACTCTGATACCCATAATCCTCTGAGGGACTCACCTGTCCACTTTGCAGGCTTTGTACCAGCTGCCGTATTCACCGTACGGACCCGAGTCCTTCCTCTTACCCTGGAAATAAGCATCAGACAAACTCAAATCATTTCATACTGAACACACAGATTAAAATATAATGAAATGAGAGCATTAAAAATGATAATAATAATATAAGAGAATCAGGTAAAAAAAAAATGATAATAATAATATAAGAGAATCAGGTAAAAAAAATAAAAATAAATAATAATAAGAGAATCAGGCTGAATTGTTGTATTGAAGAATACAATTTAATATATTTTTCTGTTTAGTACTTGTTTATTGTTGTAAACCAGAAATGTCATATAGCTTAAATATAATCAATATAGATATGTGTATTAATATATACATCATATTTAATACATGATTTTTTAATGTGCTTGAAAATAGTCTTTTTTGCTCACCAAGGCTGCATTTATTTGCTCAAAAATACAGTAAAAACTAAATTTAAAATAACTTTTCTATTTGAATAGGTTGTAAAATGTAATTTATTCCTGTTATCAAAGCAAAGATCAATTTAATGCATCCGTGCTAAAGTACAACTTTCTGAAATTAAAAAAATGTTTATATATATACACATATACACACACACACACGTTTTTACATTTAAATACATTCATACAAATATTTACATTTAAATAAATTCACGTAAATATATAATTTAAAGCCTATAATACCTTGCTTTCTTCTCTTTCCTCTGCATGCATCCAGATTGGTTTGTTATCATCTGAGGAGTACAAAAATAATTTTCTTTTTTTTTTAAAAAAGGCATTTTGTTGTGATTAATTCAATATTGTTACTTTTTTCTAACAACTTTCCCTGCATGGCATCAGATCGCAGACTAGTGGCTAGTCTTCTTTTAACCATAACTAGCTTGTTGAAGCTTTCAGGAAGAGCAGGTGGATGTTTGAGCGTAATCCTGTAAGCGTCTGATTGGCTTAAAAGGCTGTGATGTCACAATAGACGGATTAGAGACAAAACCTCTGAAAGATCAAACATCTCACCACGTCGTCCTGACAAAAACCGATCATGAATTACAATTAAAAATTAGTCCATTCTTAGAAAAACACATGATTTACATTTTTAAAAAAGTTAATGCAAGTCACATAAAATGAACATGCATATATGAATATATGGTTTGTGTGATGCTAAATACATACTGTTGACAGATCCGAACTCTTTCTCATGCGCGCGGGTCAGGATCTCCTTGTAAAGCGTCTCTGCGTCTTTGAACTTGCCCTGTTTCAGGTAACACGTGGCCTGTGGAGGAAACACAATCACGATCAACGAGCTTCAGACAGAACAATGCTCTCGACTTTTCAGATCCAAAGCCAGAGGGCTTGTTCTTGGTCACTGCGTCCGCACTTTCTCCAGATCTTGATCTTTACTGACCTCCAATATTTACTTTCACAGATAAACACGAGAGCAGGAGACATTCAGGACGTGATATATTAGAAGCAAATTTGATTCAGAAAGTTTAATTCTGTTTATTTGCTCTCAAAAAGCTCAGTGATTCTCTTCTTTGCATGCTGTGTTCGTTTGGATTGAAGCATTTGTGAGAATACAAAATCACGTTGTAATGGCAGGATAATTGTATTCATGTGCGCAAAAGACATGACTGTGATACAATACTCAGCGCTGCAACCTTTGATGCAATGCGATTAGATCTAAAAACAATGAATCAACACATTTCATGATTAGTTAATCATGCCAGGTCCACATGTAATACTTATTTCATATGCGAAGATGTTAGCCAATCACAGCAGTGGGTGTTCACATTAAATCTTCAGAGAGACACGCCCCTTTAAGCAGTTGGGCTAAAATAAGGGCGGAAAACGGCCACGCATATTATTCGTGAATTATAACAAAATAAATATTTAAAAAACAATGGGTAAAAATATGACCATTTCAGATTAAATTAAAAAAATTTAAATATAAAAATATACAGAGGAAATTGAGATAAATAAGATATAATAATAAGATGTATTACCATAAATAATAAGATATATTTATTGCTTGTTTATTGAACTGTTGTGCCATACTGCTTAATTATTAATATAAGTACATATAGACAATATAAATAATACTTACTAAATATACATTTTATATATATATATATATATATATATATACACACATACACAAATGTATTTACATTAATATAAACAAAAAAAAATAAAAGTCTAAAATCAGGATAGAAAATGTCATTTTTCTGTCATTTGTCATTTCTAAATTATAAATAATTTTTGATGTAAAAATCCTACTAGCATTATAAGTGCACCTCAGGAAACATTATAAAATAATAATAATAATAAATGTAATTCATCACCCCTTTAACCCTCATGTTGAGAGGATTTTTTTTGTTAATGTTAATGTTATTGCTCTGGAGAATAACCTGCTGACTTCGCTCACACAGGGTATAACCACCACCCAAAACTTGATGTACTTTTTAGGATTTTTTTCTTTCCACACTTCGTTACACTTGTGGTGTTCCTGGTCAAAAATGACTGGCCTACAAAAAATTGCTTGCATATTGGGTTCAAATATCGGATTCAATCTTTTTTCGACTTGTTTTCTTTCAGTTAGCACAGGTTTTGTATTTCTGAATTAATGCACCAAATATTTTGAGTGAATACTGCCAAAATTATTCACAAATAATGTTTTTTTTTCACTCATAAACTGAGGTGTGTGAGCCATCTAGAAAACTAGATTGAATCCAAGATTTGGTAATTAGGTAAAGATTTCCAGCACAGAAAAAGAGTTTAAAAACACAGCTGTATGAGTTGTAGTTGAGTGGGTCTGGCCTCACCAGGTTGTTTTTGGTCTTGGCCACATTGGGGTCGTCGGAGCCCAGTTTGTTCTCGTAGATCTCGAGCGCCCTGCGGTAATAATACTCCACTTCCTCATATTTGCCCTGATTCTGACACAACAGGGCCAGATTATTGAGCTGCTTCGCCACGTCAGGGTGGAATTTACCCAGAACCTGCAAACACACATGCACATATGTGACCTCAAAACCAGTCATAAGGGTCCATTTTTTAAAAATTGAGATTTATACATCATCTGGAAGCTGAATAAATAAGCTTTCCATTGATGTATGGTTTGTTAGGACAGGACAATATTTGGCTGAGATACAACTATTTGAAAATCTGGAATCTGAGGGTGCAAAAAAAATCAAAATATTGAGAAAATCGCCTTTAAAGTTGTCCAAATGAAGTTCTTAGTGATGCATATGTGACTGCATCACAAAAGCAGTCTTAAGTCGCTGGGGTATATTTGTAGCAATAGCCAACAATACATTGTATGGGCCAAAATTATTGATTTTTCTTTTCATGCCAAAAATCATTAGGATATTAAGTAAAGATCATGTTCCATGAAGATATTTTGTAAATTTTCTACTGTAAATATATCAAAACTTAATTTTTGATCAGTAATATGCATTGCTAAGAACTTCATTTGGACAACTTTAAAGATGATTTTCTCAATATTTAGATTTTTTAGCTCCCTCAGATTCCAGATTTTCAAATAGTTGTATCTC
>NW_015662288.1:225736-226620 GCF_001515625.1 Sinocyclocheilus rhinocerous | reverse complement strand
CAATGCATATTACTAATCAAAAATTAAGTTTTGATATATTTACAGTAGGAAATGTAAAAATATCTTCATGGAACATGATCTTTACTTAATATCTTAATGATTTTTGGCATGAAAGAAAAATCGATAATTTTGTCCCATACAATGTATTGTTGGCTATTGCTACAAAAATACCTGTGCTACTTATGACTGCTTTTGTGCTCCAGGGTCACATATATAATCATATAACAACACCGGCTACACTAGAGCAACAGTAGTTCAATGCAAATCATCTGTTCTCCACCTTCTCGCGGATCTCCAGCGCTCTCTTGCAGAGCGGCTCGGCCTCCTTGTGTTTCCCACGTTTGCCGTACAGCACGGCCAGGTTGTTGAGGGTCGCAGCCACAGCGGGGTGATCTTTCCCCAGAGTCTTCTCTCTGATGGCCAGAGCGTCGTTCAGCAGGTGAGCCGCCTCTTTATACTTATTCTGATCCCTGGAACAACACACATATTTTCTAGTGATGCACCACAACTTCAGCAATCTATCAGGACGCTAAGCTAGGATCGATTTGCTGTTTTTACTTGGTTTTCATTTTGATGAACTGAGATCTTTCATTCTATGAATTTGTATTTGTAGCTCGTCTGCCATCCCAAAAATTGCAATAAGCTTTGTGCTTTGATACTTTTGATATGAAACAAAGTCTCATCTTTCAAATTATGTGAAGTATTTAATCAAATTATATAATTTAGAAATAAAAGTCCATTTTCTACTACGATTTTAGAATTTACGTCTGTATTCTTTATATATGTAAATTAGTGCTGTCAAACGATTAATCGCATCCAAAATAAAGTTTTTTTGTTTACATAATATATGTGTGTGTACTGTGTATATTTATTAAGTATATATA
>NW_015662288.1:220131-225712 GCF_001515625.1 Sinocyclocheilus rhinocerous | reverse complement strand
GAAACATAACGTATTTTTCTTAAATATATACATGCATGTGTTTGTATTTATGTATACATAATAAATATACACAGTACACATACATATATTATGTAAACAAAAACCTTCATTTTGGATGCGATTAATCATGATTAATCGTTTGACAGCACTAATGTAAATACATTCAACTTTTTAAATCAACTTTATAAATGAATATATCATTAAACAAGTTGATGTAAAAATGCCTTGTGCAATTAAAAATGATTTATTTTAATTACATGACTATTTCAAAATCATGTTAAAACAAGAGTATCAAATATGATCTATCGTTTAATTAAGTAATATTTCATTCATACATTCACAAAGCTGAATAAAAAAAATATATATATTTTAAAAAAAAGTTTCCTTATGTGCACTTACAGGATTTTTTTTTTTTTTTTTCAAATCTAAATCTGTCATCATTTAGAAATAAAAGGCTATTTTCTACCATGATTTTAGATTTTATTCCTGCATTTATATATATCTTAATTAGGGCTGTCAATTTAACGAGTTAACTTAATTAATTAGTTATGAAAAAATAACGCGATTCAAATATTTTAACGCAGTTAATGCACTGGCCCCGCCCCCAGACCTTTACATAATCTTACATTTCATACAGTTGACTGTTGACAAATATGATGTCCATAAGTGCAGTTATGCCCTAAAATTCAAGATATTGGTGCAAAAAATGAGTTTTTGTCTCATATTTATATCATACGATATCACACAAGCAAGGAGAGCATGTATTACACGAGTGATTTTGTTCCGAATATCACAAGTTTAAATGTGATTTTATAGCCTACAACAGTAAATAAGTTGATATTGTGTTATATTTTAAACACAATATGTGTTTTGCACAATTTTACAGAGAACATATTACCTTTTAAGCCACAGAAGAACTGTGCATCTCCGAGCAACACAGCGGTTTTTAGTTTCTGAATGAATCAGCTGTTTGAACGAATCGTGTGAATCAATGATTCAAAGCCCATTCATAAAGTGAGCCATTTACTTCATTCCTGAATGAATCAGCCGTTTGAACGAATCGTGTGAATCAATGATTCAAAGGCCCATTCATAAAGTGAGCCATTTACTTAATTCCTGAATTAATCAGCCGTTTGAACAAATCGTGTGAATCAATTATTCAAAGCCCATTCATAAAGTGAGCCATTTACTTCATTCCTGAATGAATCAGCCGTTTTAACGAATCGTGTGAATCAATGATTCAAAGGCCCATTCATAAAGTGAGCCATTTACTTCATTACTGAATTAATCAGCCGTTTGAACGAATCGTGTGAATCAATGATTTAAAGGCCCATTCATAAAGTGAGCCATTTACTTCATTCCTGAATGAATCAGCCGTTTGAACGAATCGTGTGAATCAATGATTCAAAGGCCCATTCATAAAGTGAGCCATTTACTTCATTCCTGAATGAATCAGCCGTTTGAACGAATCGTGTGAATCAATGATTCAAAGGCCCATTCATAAAGTGAGCCATTTACTTCATTCCTGAATGAATCAGCCGTTTGAACGAATCGTGTGAATCAATGATTCAAAGGCCCATTCATAAAGTGAGCCATTTACTTCATTCCTGAATGAATCAGCCGTTTGAACGAATCGTGTGAATCAGTGATTTAAAGGCCCATTCATAAAGTTAGACATTTACTTCATTCCTGAATGAATCAACCGTTTGAATGAATCGTGTGAATCAATGATTCAAAGCCCATTCATAAAGTGAGCCATTTACTTAATTCCTGAATGAATCAGCCGTTTGAACGAATCGTGTGAATCAATGATTCAAAGGCCCATTCATAAAGTGAGCCATTTACTTCATTCCTGAATGAATCAGCCGTTTGAACGAAACGTGTGAATAAATGATTCAAAGCCCATTCATAAAGTGAGCCATTTACTTCATTCCTGAATGAATCAGCCGTTTGAATCGAATCGAATGAAGACATTTACCGCCACCTGCTGGTAGATTAAGTTTCTTATATAGAATATAATTTCATAAATAATAATAATAATGATAACATTAATGGGATAGTTCACCCAAAATTCTGTCATCATTTATTCAACCTTATTTAGTTTCAAACCTTTCTTTTGTGGAACATAAAAGAAACAAAACAAAGCTGTTTTGGTTACCATTGACTTTCATTGCATGAACAAAAAATACTGAGATGTTTCTCAAATTATCTTCTTATGTTCCATAGTTTATGTTATGCCATTGTAGTCTAAACGTTTATGCGTAATAAATGTTATGTTGAATCAAATAAAATATTTCTTTCTAAAGATACTATTTGTAATGTCTACTTGATACTTTCTCATTTAACACAAAATAGCTTTAAATAATCTTTTGTGGGTATTTTCAGTCAAATTTATTTTGCGATTAATTCGATTAATCAATCGACACATCATGTAATTAATTACATTTTAAAAATTTAATCGACTGACAACCCTAATCTTAATATATTCCACTTTTTAAGTGAAGATTTATCAGTTTATTAATTGAATATATCATAAAGGTTTATATAAAATGCATTTAAAACGGTTTTATTTAAATTATACACAAAAATACAAATATATTTCTATTTCAAAAAGAAATATATTTTCTTGAGCTGAACTTATGTTAGTATTATGTCATAATTTAGAAATAAAAGGCCATTTCTACCATGATTTTAGATTTATCTTCTGTATTTATTTAAATGTAAATATATTCAGCTTTTTAATGACGTTTAATCAACTTTTTAAATAAATTTCTTATATGTGACCCTGGATCACAAAACCAGTCTTAAGTGTCAATTTTGGGAAATTGAGATTTATACATTATTGCTACAAATATACCCCAGCGACTTAAGACTGCTTTTGTGCTCCAGGGTCACATATATAAAAAAAGTCAAATAAATTTGATTACGTAAATTATTATTACATAAACTTCATGTTTGGTTTTTGGCTAAATGAAATTTAAATTTCATTAAAAAGTTAGTTATTTCAGTGCATCGCTAATATCTTCAAAAGCAGGCTGCGGTGACCTCTGACCTGTAGACCAGGGCGAGGATGTTGAGCATGGTGGCCACGTCTGGGTGGTCGTGTCCGGAGGTTTTCTCCAGGTCCTCCAGAGCCTGTTTGCAGAGCGGCACGGCCACCTCGTAGCGGCCCTGAGACGCGTACTGGATCACCAGGTTATGAAGCGTTCGCAGACGGGCCGGGATCTCGTAGCCCCCCTGCTGCGCCGCCGCTTCACCGCTGGGCTGAGCTGGAGACACGCGTCACAAAAAAAGGAGCTTAACCTTAGAAAACCTGCTGCATCATATCTGATACATGACTTTCTAAAGCCTCTAAATGATCAACATTAGCAAACCTTCTCTAAAAACCTGTTGCACACAACAAGTAAAAGGCCTTTTAGTATACATGTACAGATGTCCATCTTCAGCTCGTCTTTTTGCTGTCAAATCTTTACTGATTTTTAATAAAGTAAACGCAAGGATAACTATATTGCTAGTAATATTTCAAGATGAGCACTTTCTGGACTGAAGCAACTTTTACCTGATTATCTAGACTTAGTTTTTAGTTATTACACACATTAACGAGATTTGCATAGACAACATTTAAAATCAGAGTTGTTTTTGTAATAAATAAAGATTTTGAATTTATTAAATAATTTATTAAAATATTTATTCATAGCAAAAAACATAATGTGTGTGTGTATATAAAACAAACATTTAAAAACATTAAAACATTCTATAAAATTTTTTTGCTTTTGTTATAAACCGTTCATGTTTTAAAGTTACTAAACCGATTTATTTTTAAATGTTAAAAAATACATACACACATATATATGGACAACTTTAAAGGTGATTTTCTCAATATTTTGATTTTTTTTGCACCCTCAGATTCCAGATTTTCAAATAGTTGTATCTCAGCCAAATATTGTCCTATCCTAACAAACCATACATCAATGGAAAGCCTATTTATTCAGCTTTGAGATGGTGTATAAATCTCAATTTTAAAAAATTGACCCTTATGACTGATTTTGTGCTCCAGGGTCACATATAACACTCAATAAAAAAAAACAATTTGTCTAAAGTTTCAATAAACTGTTCCATTTTAAAAAGCGTGATACTTCATATCATGTCAGGTTTGAGAGGTTTGAGGTCATCTAGATAAGAGCATGCTTGTCTCTCACCTGGTCCCTGCTCGTCGTCGTTTGGAAACAGATCGTCCAGATTGTCCTTCTCCTTCTCTCCAGCCTTCTCCTCGGAGGGCGAGGCGTCCTCGTCCAGCTTCCGGATCTGGTTCATGAACTCCAGGTGTTTCTTCTCCTCCTCCAGCTGGGCCACGCTCTGCTCGCTCTTCTGCAGCTTGTGTTGAGTGCTAGCCAGCTCGTCCCGCAGCCACTGGTTCTCCTGACAGAGCCGACGCACCTGAGCTCGCAGCTTCTGCTTCTCAGACTCCACCGCGCTCAGGTGACCCGACAGAGCGACGATCACCTGAGAGCAGACGCCACATCAGTCCTCACTCGGCTTTAGTGCAGAGACAGCTCAGAACTTACACAGCTGACTGAGGGCTTGTAGGAAATGAATGCTTTTATTCAGTAAGGATGCATTAAACTGATCAAAAGCGACAGTAAAAGACATTTATAATGTTACTTGACCCTCTAACTCTAGCACTCTTGATTCCCACAAAAATATGAAGCAGCACAACCGTTTTCAACATTGATGATAATCAGAAATGTTTCTTGAGCAGTAAATCAGCATATTAGAATGATTTCTGAAGATCATGTGACACTGAAGACTGGAGTAATAATGCTGAAAATACAGCTTTGATCACAGAAATAAATTACATTTTAACAATTCACATAGAAAACTTATTTTTAAACTTTAATAATATTACACAATTGTCCTGTTTTTACTGTATTTTTGATCAAACAAGTGCAGCCTTGGTGAACATAAGATACTTATGGTATATACTTATATACATACACATACTTTATCTATTTTTTTTATTTTTGGCAGGCCAGAATGTCGGCAGCACAAGCAGAAAATCTACTGGCCCAACTAGGCAGGCATAAAAAAAAAATGTTTAAGACTTAAATGTGATTTCTGTAATTAATTTCCAGGGTCTTTTTCTTGAGCTCTTCCATTTCTTTCTAGAAGTTTCCAATTGACAAACTGCATTTTCTGCAGTAAAAGCTCTACTAAGGTGTGTAGAGTTTTTACACAGAAATGCAAAATCAAGTCTGATGACTTATAAAGTAATAGCTCAACTAACCTGCTTCAAATGTATGCAATCTAGACAACCAGTTTTCTGAATGAATGAATGAGTGAGTGAGTGACTGAGTGAGTGACTGTGACTGTGTGAGTGACCGTGTGAGTGAGTGACTGTGTGAGTGACTGTGTGAGTGACTGTGACTGAGTGAGTGACTGTGTGTGTGAGTGAGTGACGTGACTGTGAGTGAGTGACTGAGTGAGTGACTGTGTGACTGACTGTGTGAGTGACTGACTGAGTGAGTGACTGTGACTGAGTGAGTGACTGTGTGAGTGAGTGACTGAGTGAGTGACTGTGTGA
>NW_015662288.1:209337-220024 GCF_001515625.1 Sinocyclocheilus rhinocerous | reverse complement strand
TCCTTTTAGACTTGCACTCTATTCATTTACTGCTTGTTTTCTTAAAAAAAAAAAAACCTAACACTAGCTTTTCTAATCTTTTTGCATTCTATTTGTTTTCTTTTATTTATTATACAATTAACAAAAGCAAAAAAGGCCTCTAACACTAGCTTGCTCTATTGCTCTAAATGGCTATTTCTCATAAATGCTGTTCTTTTGAACTTTCTATTCATTAAAGAATACTGGGGAAAATTCATTATGGTTTCCACAAAAATACTGAGTGAGTGACTGTGTGAGTGACTGTGACTGAGTGAGTGACTGAGTGAGTGACTGTGAGTGACTGAGTGACTGACTGTGAGTGAGTGAGTGACTGACTGTGTGAGTGACTGTGTGACTGAGTGAGTGACTGTGTGAGTGAGTGAACTGTGTGACTGAGTGACTGTGAGTGAGTGACTGAGTGAGTGACTGTGTGACTGACTGTGTGAGTGACTGTGACTGAGTGACTGTGTGTGAGTGAGTGACTGTGTGACTGTGACTGAGTGAGTGACTGTGTGACTGACTGTGTGACTGAGTGACTGTGAGTGAGTGACTGAGTGAGTGACTGTGTGACTGACTGTGTGAGTGACTGTGACTGAGTGACTGTGTGTGAGTGAGTGACTGTGTGACTGTGACTGAGTGAGTGACTGTGTGACTGACTGTGTGACTGAGTGACTGTGAGTGAGTGACTGAGTGAGTGACTGTGTGACTGACTGTGTGAGTGACTGTGACTGAGTGACTGTGTGTGAGTGAGTGACTGAGTGAGTGACTGTGTGACTGAGTGAGCGACTGACTGTGAGTGAGTGAGTGACTGAGTGACTGACTGTGTGAGTGAGTGAGTGACTGTGTGACTGTGAGTGACTGAGTGAGTGACTGTGACTGACTGTGTGTGTGAGTGACTGTGTGAGTGACTGAGTGAGTGACTGACTGTGTGTGTGTGTGAGTGAGTGACACTGACTGACTGACTGAGTGACTGACTGAGTGAGTGAGTGAGTGACTGACTGACTGACTGACTGAGTCAGTCTTTCTGAGTGACTGAGATACCTGCGCCTCTCCCAGCCCCAGCTCGATGTCCTCCAGGCTCTTGCGGAGCAGGCTGGACTTCTCCTGCGCGACAGGCGGCTGAGCGCAGTCCAGGACAGAGTTGAGGAGCTGAGCATGTTCCCCTCGCAGTGCCTCCAAACCCTGCATCACCGCTTTGGTGTTCAGCACGATCTCGTCCTGCGTCAGACGCTCCAGCGCCTCTTCTCGTGGGTACACCATGGTGGACATCACCCGCAGGACGAACCGCTCACTGCGAACGCACCGCAGGGCACCATTACAAACTGATGCGTCACAAATTCTCATCTTACATGGCTTAGGTAAAATATAAAATGCAATAAAAGTTGCCAAGTCTATGCAACATTTCAATTTCATTTAGTATAACTTGATGTACTAAAAATAACTTAAACTGAAATTTAAAAATCAATTAAACAGAACAATAACTAATAAAAATGATAAAAACAAACAGCAATTTTACCAAAATATCTACTAAAAAAAACTAAAAACTATTCAAACTAAAATGATAAAACGTTATTACCTAAAATAAAATAGGCTAAACATTAATTGAAACAGAATAAACTACTTAAAACAAACAAACAAAAACATATTTTATTTCGGCTAGTTGCCAAAGCTGTATTTCTCATTTAGTTTAAATTAATGTATTAAAATAACTAAAACTGAAATTCAGACACATAAAAACTATATAGACATATTAAAAAACAATAACTATAAATATGACAAAAAACAAAAAAACAAAAACTGAAATAAAAACTATATAGACATATTAAAAAACAATAACTATAAATATGACAAAAAAAACAAAAACAAAAACAACTAAAACTGAAATAAAAACTATATAGATCCACTTAAAAAGAACAATAACAAATAAAATCGATAAAAAAACAATAACAAAATTAGTAAACCTTCAACTAAAATGAAAACTAAAGCCATAAAACGTTGTTACCCAAAATAAAATAAACATTAAGTGAAACGGAATAAAATAAAAACTTGAATAAAAAGACTTTTATTTTGGCTAGTTGCCAAAGCAGTACTTATCATTTTCATTTAGTTTAAACTGATGTATTAAAATAACTAAAACTCAAATAAAAATGTATAAAAACGATACAGACATTTTAAATGACACACAACAAAAAACAAAAATAACGAGCTGAAATAAAACTAAATAAAAACAATAAAACAGCTCGCAAAAATGCCAAACACACACACAAATAATAAACAAAATAAAAATGTATAAAACTATACATTTTAAAATAATAATAATTAATACAAATAACAAAAACACGACTAAAACTGGAAAAAAAAAAAAAAATCGACAAAAACTAAATAGTCATAGCCTATTTGAAAAAGAACATCAAATCGACAAAAAAGTAAAAAAAAATTACAAAAATAAAAAGTAAATGAAAATGTAAAAAAATTAAATAATAACTATAGTATGTCAATGATACTAAAATAACAGTTTAGTCCTAATGACTCCATTAGACCCTGACGTACATCATGATCCATTAATGCACCTCCCACCCAAAAACAGCCAATCTGGCAACACTGACTACAAGGACTGACTGCTGACAAAGAGTCCTGCTCTGCCGCCCAAAAACATCTGAAGTGATGAACAACACCCGTGAGAATCAGCAACAATCATCAGGAACCCGAGCACAGCAGAGTTTACTAATGCAGCAAATAATAAACAGTTACAGAAGCAGCTGATTAACTGCTCCATGTGTAAAGTTCGCCTACTGCAGTACTTAATATGATATTATGACATCTCAGACATGACCTCCATCACTGGGCCGATTTCACCTGCATTTCCACCTGCGTCCAGCAGAGGCGCCATTCCTCACTCATCACGCCTATTGACTGCAATGCAGCAACAGCGGAGAGAAAGAGCGAGAGTCCCGCATCAAACCACGAGATGTGCAGCTCATAAACACACAAGATCAGACCACAACCCGCCTTCTGATGCTCATAACCCTTCATATGCTTAGTGCACATTTCACAATGACTGATAGCTGCCTGGAATAATCAGGCGAAACCTGGAAAAACCAATCAAGGTGACCCACAGGACAACGCAACATGCGTGAACTCCTCCAGACGATCAACAACATCATCCTCACGTCTGAGCGAAAAACAGGCCCTGTTCTCAATATGAAACAAACACACCGCCTAAAGCTTCTGTAAACCGACTCAAAACATCAGCAAACACTTATTTCCATCACGCAAACTCCTCTCATGCTCCATTTTGTGTTCTCATAAAATAATATTTGAGAATGAATCATGCATATTTGATTCATAACCCGAGATATATTCAATGCACCATCACTGACTGGATGAAGAAGACAAAAATCACCAGATGCATCATAAATCAGTCATACATATCATCTGGTTTGCTCTTTCAGACATTGTCAAAACAAATTATAATGGCATAATTATTTAAATAAAACATATAAACACTGTCTTCTGCGCTATTCGGATATTAAATATGAGCTTGTTTTTAGCAGATCAGGCTCAACTTTGTTCCATTAAATCAGCCAGTAAGTTAGTTTAGCATTCTATTGTATGATTAATGCATATGAAAAACCAAAGCGCAGATCATTTTTGCATTGCGTGCAAGAAAAGTACCTTTTATAATCCGCTTGTATCGGGCTTCTCTTGAACTCAAGCGTGCAAACAATGCGATGTTATGGATTCAGACGCGTCCAGAATCCCAGACTCGCTCCAATAAAACGATATCAGACGTGAATCAGATGAATCCCCGGCGACGCGTCGGCTGTAAAGATGCGCGTCAGTGCTGCGCTTTTGTCTTTGACACGCTCAGCAAAACAAACGCCCGTGTGCGCGATCACCCGCTTTCTCTTCGTCCATCCTTCTCGTCCCTTTCAGCGTGATAGATAGTTGGCGGATCTTTGTGCTGGAGTGAGGGAGAATGACCAGAGCAAACCGAAAATGGCTGATGTGTGTGTTTGTGCTCCCAGAATCCACAGCCCTGCGCGCTGACATCACTACACCCGCCCCCCCCCAACCGGGCGTCGACGCGTTATGCTAATGTTTTGGGCTACATTTGAGCTATTTTGACTCTTTTGAGCTATTTTGCTTTCATGACATGTCTTCTTTCAGACTAGTGGAAAGAGAACATCGAAAATACACATTTAGGTGTTTTTATTTTATGACACTTTCTATTTGCGTCTGTTGATTCCATTTACATTACATATTGCTTTGTCAAAATGAGATCTATCTCCACTTCGGCAGAACGTACATGCAAAAATTTTTACAGTTTTACTCCTAACTATATTCTGAAGGTTTTTACCGAGGGGATTGTTTATATAACATCCACGTGACTTTATATAACATTTTATTTCAAAAATTTGGTGAAAATGTACTGTTTTCTGAATTATGGAAAGATAAAAACAGATATCCAAAATCCCTTCTGTAAAAACCTTTATCTCTAATATCTCAACAAAATGAAGCAATAATTTTCAACCTGGCCTTTCCCAATATCTTGAAATTTATGCAAAGTGCATTTTTATTTTAAATTGCCTTTACTTCTAAAATAGCTGTAATATAGAACATTTGTTTTATTGGGGATTAATTAACTGGGGAAGATAAATATACAGATATTTTGGGCTATTTGGTTCCATAATTTGTCTTTCATACTAGTGTAAAGAAAACATCCAAAATATACATTTAAGAGTTTTGTGTTATGTCACTTTATCCATTTGTGTCTGTAGATTTCAAATACATATTGCTTTGTAAAAACGAGTTTCTATCTCCACTTCAGCAGAACTTACATGAAACAAATTTTACAGTTTTACACGTAATTATATTCTAAAGGATTTTACAGAGGGGTTTGTTTGTATACCATTCACACGATCTGGTATATAACATTGTATTTCTAAAATATGGTGAAAATTTACTGTTTTGTAAATTAAGGAAAGATAAAAACATACATCCAAAAGCCCTTCTGTAAAAACGTTTAGCTCTAATATCTCAACAAAATGAAGCAAGAATTCTCAACCTGGCCGTTTCCAATATCTTGAAATGTATGCAAATGAGGGCATTTTTCATTTCATTAGACATTAATTTGTCTTTCATACTAGTGGAAAGAAAACATCCAAAATATATATTTAAGTGTTTGTTTTGTTTTTATGTCACTTTATCCATTTGCATCGGTATTTTTCAATTACAATACATATTGCTTTGTAAATATAAGTTTCTATCTCCACTTCAGCTCAATTTACATGAAACAAATTTTACAGTTCTACTCCTACCTATATTCTGAAACTTTTTACCAAGGGGTTTGTTTTTATAACATTCACATTTTATATAGCATTTTATTCCTAAAATATGGAGAAAATTGGCCATTTTCTAAAATGAAGCAACAATTCTGAAAAAAAGTATGCAAATCAGTGAATTTAAATGCCTTAACTCGTAAAATACATGTAATACAAAACAATAGTTTTAATGTATGGTGATTAATCAACCATGTAATCATGGAAATATATATTAGTTGAACGTTTTACTCTATTCACATAATTATGGGACGTTTTTACAAGTAGAGCGTTAAATCTGTCAGAAAATATTTAATCTGTATATTAACACATCTATGGCAGAGCAATGCAAGTGACAAATAATAGTTCCACAAATAACAGTTACACTTATTTTGCTGTGCTAAAAATCCACAAACTACATAAGAGAATTTACAAATCAGGTGTTTATTAAATAAAAAAAGAATACAAGTAACACTTCCACTGTCCATACCACATCTATTGATTGACAACTCAATTATGAAAAAGCAGTACTACAAAAACATGTCAAATAAAAAAATAGCACACAATAAAGGAACATGAGTTCATATTACAAGCACTTTGGATATGTACAAGCGTTTTTGTCTAAAGGCAAAAAGGCAAAGAGCTGAAGACTGCTAAAAGATAACAAATGCATGTGCAAAAATACTTATCTCATCCACAAGCTCGGTTCTTGATCTTCCACGACTAAATATTACGCAATGATTTACTTTACACAGCAGGCTAAATTTGGCCGGTTTGAATCCGAAGCTTGTGGAATTTAGGCATTTTATCTCTCCAACAGATTACATTGACGAAAAGAATCTGAAGCAGACGAGCGCCACTCTGATTGGCCGTTGGGATAATTAGTCGACCAATCAGAATGTTCAAATCCACTTCATGTTGTCGAACTTTCACATGACAAATCAACACAAGTACATACAGAGGTACGAGGACAGGCAAAGACCAGACTCCACATGGCACACACATAAAGAGACAGTCCATGTTCGAGTGACGGAACGGAAATTAGTAGTTGTTGAAAACTCTTTCTTTTCATATTGAAATGAATCGATTTCAAAATTCGGTACTTTCCATTCCCATTCCAGACTGCTCCATAAATACTGAAAATCATTTTCCATACATACAAAAACACAAACAAACTAAACAAAATGTAACAGTTGACACTCTTTGGCAGTGACTCTCTTTTTTTTGCCCCTCCTTTTTTCCATTCAATACATATCCATATAAAATTTGAACCTGGACTCCGAAATAGTTGCTATTAATTGTGTGTGTGTTTTTTTAAAACTCAAAATGCTTGTTTGAAAGTTGCTGCAAGTTTTTGCGCGTTTGCTCATCATGCAAGCTTAAAACACGGACCGCAAGTGCAACAACAGTACAGACATTTTAACTAGTTTGAATTAATATTCAGCGTGGGTTTTTCTCTTTATATGCTCAACGTCTATAGGGGGTCTTTTCTAGAAGGTTTTGTAAGCTTTGGTGAACATGCCGACCCTCTAAATCATTTATGATTTTCAGATCCAATGAAAAATGATCAAAGCCTCAACAGGACTGTGCAAAACCCTCTAGACACAATCGCTGACTGAAATATTAAAAGCCTTTCTGACATAACTTGCAGCTCTCATGACAGCCACGGTATGCATCTTTCTATGAGCCTTATAGGATTTAAATCACAAAGATATTCATAAAATAAAAAATGCAATTTATGCAACAGCTATATAAAAACATATTAAGAACTTATCTGCTATAGACAAATTATTAATGTGTGGATATTTGTTTAATAGTGCGGTACTGATAACCAACATTAACTCAAAGAAATTATGTTTTCACTCTTTTCTAAGATTATGGGCAAAAAAAGGCGAGATGCATTTAATATACACAAAAGAAAGACACTCACACTTCAAAATTATTGCTAAACATTCTCTGTAAGAAGCAGGAACAAATAAAAATCTAATTGACCCATCGTGACTTTAATACTTTGTTGTTCTTAATACTTTTAACCACAGAAAAACTGATACCTTCATTCCAGAAAACATTGACTCAGATTAGAAAGATTTAGGGTGAATCTCACATCCAGCTCATATGTCACCTCAACAAACGAAATAATAATTATATTAAAATGATTGTAAAAATGACTAATGCAAATGTTTGTATTAGAAATCAGCCTAAATGAACACTATTGCAACAATTGCTACCATGATGTATGCAATTAAAAAAACTTTAAAATTACTGTAATAAAATTATACCAATCATGTCACAAAACAAAATCCTAAATGTTCCTAAATTTGGCTGAATTTTCTTTAAGCAAAACTTATTTCTTTCTTTTGATTTTGTTGTGAAATATGAAATTTCTTTACGGGTTTTTGTGAGATTCACTCTTTCAGTTTGAAAAACAATATTAGGAGTTCAACAGGTTAATCATGTAACAATCATTGTATATTAATAATTTATCAGCATTTCAAGCTGCAATGGATATAAGTCGGCTTGGTGGAAAGACGCCGAATCTTGTGCCGTGAAGAACGTACAGTTAACACCACAGATTAATTAAACCAGTGAGCACTACTGTCCACAACACACACACTCGCACAAACCGACACACACTACACACTGGCTTCACTCTCACTGTGGCACAACACCATTTCATAGATAGCTTTTTTGTTGTTTGTTTTGTTATTATTTTAAAACCACATTTCAGTGACATTTTGTTAGTTGCATTACCTACCACTCACAAGATTATCTCACAAAAGTTCTAGACAAAATAAAACCACGATACTTCTGTGAAAGCTGCCATTAGCCGTAATGTAACAAGCTCCAGCTAGAAAATAAAGGGATGTTGTAGCTCAAGATTTACTGATCAGTTCAGACGTTTTGTTCACAGCTGCACTGCAAAAAATGATTCTCGCAGTATTGTTGTCCTATTTTGTATTTTATAGTGTTTTCAAATAGCTAAACCTTCTTAAATCGAGATTAAGTCAAATGATTTAAGATATTAAGCACTGGTTTTTGAGAAATTATCAAAATTAAGTACATCTTAAGTCATTTTGCTTCTCAAGTAAATGTATCTTGATTTAAGATTGTTTAGATATTTGTACTGGAAAAGACAAAAACAAAATAAGAATAAAATAAGAAAATCATGTGTTTGCAGTGTTTAAAGGTAGTGTTTGTGAATCGTGTTTTAATTGGGCATTCTGTATGAGGAGCTGGACGCTTCTTGTGCTTTGGACGAAGATATGAAGAAATGAAGAAATGAAGGCGAGTTTAAGTGCATAGCATTTGACAACTGATGAAGATGAAACCCTTGTAGTTCTCCCCAAACCGGTTTCCAGCTGTAAAGATGTGAACAAGAACCAAAAACAGCAATAAAACTACATCTTCCCCAATTCTGCTGGCTTAATCGCTGACATTTTCACCTCCAACCTCGTGCAGCCTTTACGTCAGGCCTTGTGCTGATTGATACGACGTAGTTCTTTCATAAATCGAGTTTGCCGTTGCCCGTATTATAAAGGTGACTGACTCATTCTGTCCCGTAATGTTTACATTCCGATTGGCCAGAGATCTTTGGAGATGTTTTATGAAACGAAATAAAACCTGTAGATGAGCTACATATTTAAGCCAAAAGGGTTAAAAATAAACAATAACTGACACATAAAAGCGTGTTTAAAAACGAATATAAAACTAAACTGAAATTGTTTATTCTAGTTAACAGAGATTAACCAATGCGAACTACTAACCTTCCGTGTGTCAAGGGGAACGCGAGACACCGCTGCTGCATCAGGCAAAGCGATTTGTGCACAAGTACACAGTGCACTACTGAACTAACATTAAATGTTAACTTTGCCAGTGCATTATGGGTGATGTAGTTTAAGACATGCAGGTTGGAGGTCAACAACGCATTTCTAGATGTCGCCGACTGGAAGGATAAAACAAACTATGCAAACGATGATTTTTAGGAAATCTAAAAACTTCTCAGTTGGCCGATGGGCACCTCGTAGCCCCGCCTCCAATGTCAAATTGGCATTTAACTCCGCCTTCGTACTACAGGCGAGAAATTTGCTAATTTCGGAATATTCATTGGCGCTTTTTTCATGTTTGAATCTCTGTTCACAAAAAACTACCATGGCAACCATAGTTTCTGCCAAAATTCCCTAGTTGCTAAGTAACAGAAAGATTCCAAAAGCTGATTTTACTTGAGTGACAATAACTGCAAGTTTATCTCCAAATACAGTTACCATGGTAGATTTTAGCTGCATTTCTCAATTATACTGGTTATGGAGGTCAATGATGGAAGAGATCAGTTACGCAAAGGGACATATTGAGGGTTGTTGAGAGTGATTTAAGCGGCGTCATGCTGTTAAATAGTCTTCGACAGGTGGTGTATCCAAATTTTGTGCTTGGCCCCCATATGTGGCTCTGGGGCCTTTGATAAATAAAAGTGACTAGCGCTGATAAAAGTCTATCGAAGCCGTCTTCAACTCCACCTACCCGCCCTCCAGAGACGGTCACATGAGAGTCCCGTCTCAACTGTGATTGGCCAGCGTTGTGAAAGTGGCGGTGGCGGTGGTGTGCAATGGGGTGTAGGTTGCAGGTTGAAGGGGCGGGGCTGAGAAAGTGGGGCGTCCTAGGAGGGCGGTTTGCTGTAGCCGAACAATCCCACCGGGAGATACTTGACGTGAGTCGGCCACTGAGCGGCTAGCTGGAAGAACTTCACGTCGTTCCATTCGCATCCGTCGATGGTGACTGAGAAAGGAGGAAGAGAAATATTGTTTTCTGCTTTAGCTGACAAGAAAGCGGTTTTCTGGCTGTAATGAAGGTCTGGTACCTTTCAGGATGGTCTGCTGCTGTTTGGCGGAGCAGATGAGCCGGCTGATGCCCTCGATCACCTGACTCTTAGAGTCCATCTCCCGCTCTTTAGGCTTCTTCCCCAGGAAAATAGTGGGAACTGCACAAAGAAAGCGAGAGAGACATTATTCATATTGTAATATTATACTCATATATAAAGTGGTACTGATTCTTTGTTTAATATGTGACCCTGGAGCTCAAAAGCAGTCTTAAGTCGCTGGGGTATATTTGTAGCAATAGCCAAAAATACATTGTATGGGTCAAAATTAACCATTTTTCTTTTATGCCAAAAATCATTAGGATATTAAGTAAAGATCATGTTCCATGAAGATATTTTGTAAATTTCCTACCGTAAATATATCAGCACTTAATTTTTGATTAGTAATATATGCATTGCTAAGAACTTCATTTGAACAACTTTAAAGATGATTTTCTCAATATTTTAATTTTTTTGCACCCTCAGATTCCAGAATTTC